>NW_027479821.1:0-62498 GCF_051014685.1 Ptiloglossa arizonensis
CGAGTTTCTACTTTCAGATGCAATAGGAATTTTTGGGTTAGGTCACTCCGTTCGCGAGATATGGGAGTTTGAAGCCAAGAAATGGTTGAGGAGGCAAAAAATTTTTCGCAATTCTGCTGCTCCAAACGCTTAACCAGAATGGCCCAGGGAAAAAAGACGCATACCGTTGTAACCGGGCGAGTTTCTACTTTCAGACACAACAGGAATTTTTGGGTTAAGTCACTCCGTTCGCGAGATATGGGAGTTTGAAGCCAAGAAATGGTTGAGAAGGCATAAAATTTTTCGCAATTCTGCTGCTCCAAACGCTTAACCAGCATGGCCTAGGGAAAAAATACACATACCGTTGTAATCGGGCGAGTTTCTACATTCAGACGCAACAGGAATTTTTGGGTTAGGTCAATCCGTTCGCGAGATATGGGAGTTTGAAGCCAAGAAATCGTTGAGAAGCCAAAAAATTTTTCGCAATTCTGCTGCTCCAAACGCTTAACCAGAATGCCCTAGGGAAAAAATACACATACCGTTGTAATCGAGCGAGTTTCTACTTTCAGTTACAATAGGAATTTTTGGGTTCGGTCAATCCGTTCGCGAGATATGGGACTTTGAAGCTAAGAAATAGTTGACAAGACAACAAATTTTTCGCACTTCTGCTGCTCCAATCGCTTAACCAGAATGGTCTAGGGAGAAAATACACATACCGTTGTAATCGGGCGAGTTTCTACTTTCAGATGCAATAGGAATTTTTGGGTCTGGTCAATCCGTTCGCGAGATATGGGACTTTGAAGCTAAGAAATGGTTGAGAAGACAAAAAATTTTTGGCAATTCTGCTGCTCCAAAAGCTTAACCAGAATGGTCTAGGGAGAAAATACACATACCGTTGTAATCGGGCGAGTTTCTAATTTCAGATGCAATAGGAATTTTGGGTTTGGTCAATCCGTTCGCGAGATATGGGACTTTGAAGCTAAGAAATGTTTGTGAAGACAACAAATTTTTCGCAATTCTGCTGCTCCAATCGCTTAACCAGAATGCCCTAGGGGAAAAATACGCATACCGTTGTAATCGGGCGAGTTTCTACTTTCAGATGCAATAGGAGTTTTTGGGTTAGGACAATCCGTTCGCGGGATATGGGAGTTTGAAGCCAAGAAATGGTTGTGAAGACAACAAATTTTTCGCATTTCTGCTGCTCCAATCGCTTAACCAGAATGCCCTAGGGGAAAAATACACATACCGTTGTAATCAGGCGAGTTTCTACTTTCAGATGCAATAGGAATTTTTGGGTTAGGTCACTCCGTTCGCGAGATATGGGAGTTTGAAGCCAAGAAATGGTTGAGGAGGCAAAAAATTTTTCGCAATTCTGCTGCTCCAAACGCTTAACCAGAATGGCCCAGGGAAAAAAGACGCATACCGTTGTAACCGGGCGAGTTTCTACTTTCAGACACAACAGGAATTTTTGGGTTAAGTCACTCCGTTCGCGAGATATGGGAGTTTGAAGCCAAGAAATGGTTGAGAAGGCATAAAATTTTTCGCAATTCTGCTGCTCCAAACGCTTAACCAGCATGGCCTAGGGAAAAAATACACATACCGTTGTAATCGGGCGAGTTTCTACTTTCAGACGCAACAGGAATTATTGGGTTAGGTCAATCCGTTCGCGAGATATGGGAGTTTGAAGCCAAGAAATCGTTGAGAAGCCAAAAAATTTTTCGCAATTCTGCTGCTCCAAACGCTTAACCAGAATGCCCTAGGGAAAAAATACACATACCGTTGTAATCGAGCGAGTTTCTACTTTCAGTTACAATAGGAATTTTTGGGTTCGGTCAATCCGTTCGCGAGATATGGGACTTTGAAGCTAAGAAATAGTTGACAAGACAACAAATTTTTCGCACTTCTGCTGCTCCAATCGCTTAACCAGAATGGTCTAGGGAGAAAATACACATACCGTTGTAATCGGGCGAGTTTCTACTTTCAGATGCAATAGGAATTTTGGGGTCTGGTCAATCCGTTCGCGAGATATGGGACTTTGAAGCTAAGAAATGGTTGAGAAGACAAAAAATTTTTGGCAATTCTGCTGCTCCAAAAGCTTAACCAGAATGGTCTAGGGAGAAAATACACATACCGTTGTAATCGGGCGAGTTTCTAATTTCAGATGCAATAGGAATTTTGGGTTTGGTCAATCCGTTCGCGAGATATGGGACTTTGAAGCTAAGAAATGTTTGTGAAGACAACAAATTTTTCGCAATTCTGCTGCTCCAATCGCTTAACCAGAATGCCCTAGGGGAAAAATACGCATACCGTTGTAATCGGGCGAGTTTCTACTTTCAGATGCAATAGGAATTTTTGGGTCTGGTCAATCCGTTCGCGAGATATGGGACTTTGAAGCTAAGAAATGGTTGACAAGACAACAAATTTTTCGCAATTCTGCTGCTCCAAACGCTTAACCAGAATGGCCTAGGGAAAAAATTCACATACCGTTGTAATTGGGCGAGTTTCTACTTTCAGACGCAACAGGAATTTTTGGGTTAGGACAATCCGTTCGCGAGATATGGGAGTTTGAAGCCAAGAAATGGTTGAGAAGGCAAAAAATTTTTCGCTGTTCTGCTGCTCCAAACGCTTAAACAGAATGGCCTAGGGAAAAAATACGCATACCGTTGTAATCGGGCGAGTTTCTACTTTCAGATGCAATCGGAATTTTTGGGTTATGTCAATCCGTTCGCGAGATATGGGAGTTTGAAGCCAAGAAATGGTTGAGAAGGCAAAAAATTTTTCGCATTTCTGCTGCTCCAAACGCTTAACCAGAATGGCCCAGGGAAAAAATACACATACCGTTGTAATCGGGCGAGTTTCTACTTTCAGACGCAGCAGGAATTTTTGGTTTTGGTCAATCCGTTCGCGAGATATGGGACTTTGAAGCCAAGAAATGGTTGAGAAGGCAAAAAATTTTTCGCAATTCTGCTGCTCCAAACGCTTAAGCAGAATGGTCTAGGGAAAAAATACACATACCGTTGTAATCGGGCGAGTTTCTACTTTCAGATGCAATAGGAAATTTGGGTTTGGTCAATCCGTTCGCGAGATATGGGACTTTGAAGCTAAGAAATGGTTGTGAAGACAACAAATTTTTCGCACTTCTGCTGCTCCAATCGCTTAACCAGAATGCCCTAGGGGAAAAATACGCATACCGTTGTAATCGGGCGAGTTTCTACTTTCAGACGCAGCAGGAATTTTGGGTTTGGTCAATCCGTTCGCGAGATATGGGAGTTTGAAGCCAAGAAATGGTTGAGAAGGCAAAAAATTTTTCGCAATTCTGCTGCTCCAAACGCTTAACCAGAATGGCCCAGGGAAAAAATACACATACCGTTGTAATCGGGCGAGATTCTACTTTCAGACGCAGCAGGAATTTTTGGGTTTGGTCAATCCGTTCGCGAGATATGGGACTTTGAAGCTAAGAAATGGTTGAGAAGACAACAAATTTTTCGCAATTCTGCTGCTCCAAACGCTTAACCAGAATGCCGTAGGGAAAAAATACACATACCCTTGTAATCGGGCGAGTTTCTACTTTCAGATGCAATAGGAATTTTTGGGTTAGGTCAATCCGTTCGCGAGATATGGGACATTGAATCTAAGAAATGGTTGAGAAGAGAACAAATTTTTCGCAATTCTTCTGCTCCAAACGCTTAACCAGAATGGGCTAGGGAAAAAATTCACATACCGTTGTAATTGGGCGAGTTTCTACTTTCAGACGCAACAGGAATTTTTGGGTTAGGACAATCCGTTCGCGAGATATGGGAGTTTGAAGCCAAGAAATGGTTGTGAAGACAACAAATTTTTCGCACTTCTGCTGCTCCAATCGCTTAACCAGAATGCCCTAGGGGAAAAATACACATACCCTTGTAATCGGGCTAGTTTCTACTTTCAGATGCAATAGGAATTTTTGGGTCTGGTCAATCCGTTCGCGAGATATGGGACTTTGAAGCTAAGAAATGGTTGACAAGACAAAAAATTTTTGGCAATTCTGCTGCTCCAAAAGCTTAACCAGAATGGTCTAGGGAGAAAATACACATACCGTTGCAATCGGGCGAGTTTCTAATTTCAGATGCAATAGGAATTTTGGGTTTGGTCAATCCGTTCGCGTGATATGGGACTTTGAAGCTAATAAATGTTTGTGAAGACAACAAATTTTTCGCACTTCTGCTGCTCCAATCGCTTAACCAGAATGCCCTAGGGGAAAAATACGCATACCGTTGTAATCGGGCGAGTTTCTACTTTCAGATGCAATAGGAATTTTTGGGTCTGGTCAATCCGTTCGCGAGATATGGGACTTTGAAGCTAAGAAATGGTTGACAAGACAACAAATTTTTCGCAATTCTGCTGCTCCAAACGCTTAACCAGAATGGCCTAGGGAAAAAATTCACATACCGTTGTAATTGGGCGAGTTTCTACTTTCAGACGCAGCAGGAATTTTGGGTTTGGTCAATCCGTTCGCGAGATATGGGAGTTTGAAGCCAAGAAATGGTTGAGAAGGCAAAAAATTTTTCGCAATTCTGCTGCTTCAAACGCTTAACCAGAATGGCCTAGGGAAAAAATACACATACCGTTGTAATCGGGCGAGTTTCTACTTTCAGTTACAATAGGAATTTTTGGGTCTGGTCAATCCGTTCGCGAGATATGGGACCTTGAAGCTAAGTAATGGTTGACAAGACAACAAATTTTTCGCAATTCTGCTGCTCCAAACGCTTAACCAGAATTGACTAGGGAAAAAATACGCACACCCTTGTAATCGGGCGAGTTTCTACTTTCAGACGCAGCAGGAATTTTTGGTTTTGGTCAATCCGTTCGCGAGATATGGGACTTTGAAGCCAAGAAATGGTTGAGAAGGCAAAAAATTTTTCGCAATTCTGCTGCTCCAAACGCTTAAGCAGAATGGTCTAGGGAAAAAATACACATACCGTTGTAATCGGGCGAGTTTCTACTTTCAGATGCAATAGGAAATTTGGGTTTGGTCAATCCGTTCGCGAGATATGGGACTTTGAAGCTAAGAAATGGTTGTGAAGACAACAAATTTTTCGCACTTCTGCTGCTCCAATCGCTTAACCAGAATGCCCTAGGGGAAAAATACGCATACCGTTGTAATCGGGCGAGTTTCTACTTTCAGACGCAGCAGGAATTTTGGGTTTGGTCAATCCGTTCGCGAGATATGGGAGTTTGAAGCCAAGAAATGGTTGAGAAGGCAAAAAATTTTTCGCAATTCTGCTGCTCCAAACGCTTAACCAGAATGGCCCAGGGAAAAAATACACATACCGTTGTAATCGGGCGAGTTTCTACTTTCAGACGCAGCAGGAATTTTTGGGTTTGGTACATCCGTTCGCGAGATATGGGACTTTGAAGCTAAGAAATGGTTGAGAAGACAACAAATTTTTCGCAATTCTGCTGCTCCAAACGCTTAACCAGAATGCCGTAGGGAAAAAATACACATACCCTTGTATTCGGGCGAGTTTCTACTTTCAGATGCAATAGGAATTTTTGGGTTAGGTCAATCCGTTCGCGAGATATGGGACTTTGAATCTAAGAAATGGTTGAGAAGAGAACAAATTTTTCGCAATTCTTCTGCTCCAAACGCTTAACCAGAATGGGCTAGGGAAAAAATTCACATACCGTTGTAATTGGGCGAGTTTCTACTTTCAGACGCAACAGGAATTTTTGGGTTAGGACAATCCGTTCGCGAGATATGGGAGTTTGAAGCCAAGAAATGGTTGTGAAGACAACAAATTTTTCGCACTTCTGCTTCTCCAATCGCTTAACCAGAATGCCCTAGGGGAAAAATACACATACCCTTGTAATCGGGCGAGTTTCTACTTTCAGATGCAATAGGAATTTTTGGGTCTGGTCAATCCGTTCGCGAGATATGGGACTTTGAAGCTAAGAAATGGTTGACAAGACAAAAAATTTTTGACAATTCTGCTGCTCCAAAAGATTAACCAGAATGGTCTAGGGAGAAAATACACATACCGTTGTAATCGGGCGAGTTTCTACTTTCAGACGCAGCAGGAATTTTGGGTTTGGTCAATCCGTTCGCGAGATATGGGAGTTTGAAGCCAAGAAATGGTTGAGAAGGCAAAAAATTTTTCGCAATTCTGCTGCTTCAAACGCTTAACCAGAATGGCCTAGGGAAAAAATACACATACCGTTGTAATCGGGCGAGTTTCTACTTTCAGTTACAATAGGAATTTTTGGGTCTGGTCAATCCGTTCGCGAGATATGGGACCTTGAAGCTAAGTAATGGTTGACAAGACAACAAATTTTTCGCAATTCTGCTGCTCCAAACGCTTAACCAGAATGGCCTAGGGAAAAAATACGCACACCCTTGTAATCGGGCGAGTTTCTACTTTCAGACGCAGAAGGAATTTTTGGGTTTGGTCAATCCGTTAGCGAGATATGGGACTTTGAATCTAAGAAATGGTTGAGAAGACAACAAATTTTTCGCTATTCTGCTGCTCCAAACGCTTAACCAGAATGGGCTAGGGAAAAAATTCACATACCGTTGTAATTGGGCGAGTTTCTACTTTCAGATGCAATAGGAATTTTTGGGTTAGGTCAATCCGTTCGCGAGATATGGGACATTGAATCTAAGAAATGGTTGAGAAGAGAACAAATTTTTCGCAATTCTTCTGCTCCAAACGCTTAACCAGAATGGGCTAGGGAAAAAATTCACATACCGTTGTAATTGGGCGAGTTTCTACTTTCAGACGCAACAGGAATTTTTGGGTTAGGACAATCCGTTCGCGAGATATGGGAGTTTGAAGCCAAGAAATGGTTGTGAAGACAACAAATTTTTCGCACTTCTGCTGCTCCAATCGCTTAACCAGAATGCCCTAGGGGAAAAATACACATACCCTTGTAATCGGGCGAGTTTCTACTTTCAGATGCAATAGGAATTTTTGGGTCTGGTCAATCCGTTCGCGAGATATGGGACTTTGAAGCTAAGAAATGGTTGACAAGACAAAAAATTTTTGGCAATTCTGCTGCTCCAAAAGCTTAACCAGAATGGTCTAGGGAGAAAATACACATACCGTTGCAATCGGGCGAGTTTCTAATTTCAGATGCAATAGGAATTTTGGGTTTGGTCAATCCGTTCGCGTGATATGGGACTTTGAAGCTAATAAATGTTTGTGAAGACAACAAATTTTTCGCAATTCTGCTGCTCCAATCGCTTAACCAGAATGCCCTAGGGGAAAAATACGCATACCGTTGTAATCGGGCGAGTTTCTACTTTCAGATGCAATAGGAATTTTTGGGTCTGGTCAATCCGTTCGCGAGATATGGGACTTTGAAGCTAAGAAATGGTTGACAAGACAACAAATTTTTCGCAATTCTGCTGCTCCAAACGCTTAACCAGAATGGCCTAGGGAAAAAATTCACATACCGTTGTAATTGGGCGAGTTTCTACTTTCAGACGCAGCAGGAATTTTGGGTTTGGTCAATCCGTTCGCGAGATATGGGAGTTTGAAGCCAAGAAATGGTTGAGAAGGCAAAAAATTTTTCGCAATTCTGCTGCTTCAAACGCTTAACCAGAATGGCCTAGGGAAAAAATACACATACCGTTGTAATCGGGCGAGTTTCTACTTTCAGTTACAATAGGAATTTTTGGGTCTGGTCAATCCGTTCGCGAGATATGGGACCTTGAAGCTAAGTAATGGTTGACAAGACAACAAATTTTTCGCAATTCTGCTGCTCCAAACGCTTAACCAGAATTGACTAGGGAAAAAATACGCACACCCTTGTAATCGGGCGAGTTTCTACTTTCAGACGCAGCAGGAATTTTTGGTTTTGGTCAATCCGTTCGCGAGATATGGGACTTTGAAGCCAAGAAATGGTTGAGAAGGCAAAAAATTTTTCGCAATTCTGCTGCTCCAAACGCTTAAGCAGAATGGTCTAGGGAAGAAATACACATACCGTTGTAATCGGGCGAGTTTCTACTTTCAGATGCAATAGGAAATTTGGGTTTGGTCAATCCGTTCGCGAGATATGGGACTTTGAAGCTAAGAAATGGTTGTGAAGACAACAAATTTTTCGCACTTCTGCTGCTCCAATCGCTTAACCAGAATGCCCTAGGGGAAAAATACGCATACCGTTGTAATCGGGCGAGTTTCTACTTTCAGACGCAGCAGGAATTTTGGGTTTGGTCAATCCGTTCGCGAGATATGGGAGTTTGAAGCCAAGAAATGGTTGAGAAGGCAAAAAATTTTTCGCAATTCTGCTGCTCCAAACGCTTAACCAGAATGGCCCAGGGAAAAAATACACATACCGTTGTAATCGGGCGAGTTTCTACTTTCAGACGCAGCAGGAATTTTTGGGTTTGGTCCATCCGTTCGCGAGATATGGGACTTTGAAGCTAAGAAATGGTTGAGAAGACAACAAATTTTTCGCAATTCTGCTGCTCCAAACGCTTAACCAGAATGCCGTAGGGAAAAAATACACATACCGTTGTAATTGGGCGAGTTTCTACTTTCAGACGCAGCAGGAATTTTGGGTTTGGTCAATCCGTTCGCGAGATATGGGAGTTTGAAGCCAAGAAATGGTTGAGAAGGCAAAAAATTTTTCGCAATTCTGCTGCTTCAAACGCTTAACCAGAATGGCCTAGGGAAAAAATACACATACCGTTGTAATCGGGCGAGTTTCTACTTTCAGTTACAATAGGAATTTTTGGGTCTGGTCAATCCGTTCGCGAGATATGGGACCTTGAAGCTAAGTAATGGTTGACAAGACAACAAATTTTTCGCAATTCTGCTGCTCCAAACGCTTAACCAGAATTGACTAGGGAAAAAATACGCACACCCTTGTAATCGGGCGAGTTTCTACTTTCAGACGCAGCAGGAATTTTTGGTTTTGGTCAATCCGTTCGCGAGATATGGGACTTTGAAGCCAAGAAATGGTTGAGAAGGCAAAAAATTTTTCGCAATTCTGCTGCTCCAAACGCTTAAGCAGAATGGTCTAGGGAAGAAATACACATACCGTTGTAATCGGGCGAGTTTCTACTTTCAGATGCAATAGGAAATTTGGGTTTGGTCAATCCGTTCGCGAGATATGGGACTTTGAAGCTAAGAAATGGTTGTGAAGACAACAAATTTTTCGCACTTCTGCTGCTCCAATCGCTTAACCAGAATGCCCTAGGGGAAAAATACGCATACCGTTGTAATCGGGCGAGTTTCTACTTTCAGACGCAGCAGGAATTTTGGGTTTGGTCAATCCGTTCGCGAGATATGGGAGTTTGAAGCCAAGAAATGGTTGAGAAGGCAAAAAATTTTTCGCAATTCTGCTGCTCCAAACGCTTAACCAGAATGGCCCAGGGAAAAAATACACATACCGTTGTAATCGGGCGAGTTTCTACTTTCAGACGCAGCAGGAATTTTTGGGTTTGGTCCATCCGTTCGCGAGATATGGGACTTTGAAGCTAAGAAATGGTTGAGAAGACAACAAATTTTTCGCAATTCTGCTGCTCCAAACGCTTAACCAGAATGCCGTAGGGAAAAAATACACATACCCTTGTATTCGGGCGAGTTTCTACTTTCAGATGCAATAGGAATTTTTGGGTTAGGTCAATCCGTTCGCGAGATATGGGACTTTGAATCTAAGAAATGGTTGAGAAGAGAACAAATTTTTCGCAATTCTTCTGCTCCAAACGCTTAACCAGAATGGGCTAGGGAAAAAATTCACATACCGTTGTAATTGGGCGAGTTTCTACTTTCAGACGCAACAGGAATTTTTGGGTTAGGACAATCCGTTCGCGAGATATGGGAGTTTGAAGCCAAGAAATGGTTGTGAAGACAACAAATTTTTCGCACTTCTGCTTCTCCAATCGCTTAACCAGAATGCCCTAGGGGAAAAATACACATACCCTTGTAATCGGGCGAGTTTCTACTTTCAGATGCAATAGGAATTTTTGGGTCTGGTCAATCCGTTCGCGAGATATGGGACTTTGAAGCTAAGAAATGGTTGACAAGACAAAAAATTTTTGACAATTCTGCTGCTCCAAAAGCTTAACCAGAATGGTCTAGGGAGAAAATACACATACCGTTGTAATCGGGCGAGTTTCTACTTTCAGACGCAGCAGGAATTTTGGGTTTGGTCAATCCGTTCGCGAGATATGGGAGTTTGAAGCCAAGAAATGGTTGAGAAGGCAAAAAATTTTTCGCAATTCTGCTGCTTCAAACGCTTAACCAGAATGGCCTAGGGAAAAAATACACATACCGTTGTAATCGGGCGAGTTTCTACTTTCAGTTACAATAGGAATTTTTGGGTCTGGTCAATCCGTTCGCGAGATATGGGACCTTGAAGCTAAGTAATGGTTGACAAGACAACAAATTTTTCGCAATTCTGCTGCTCCAAACGCTTAACCAGAATGGCCTAGGGAAAAAATACGCACACCCTTGTAATCGGGCGAGTTTCTACTTTCAGACGCAGAAGGAATTTTTGGGTTTGGTCAATCCGTTAGCGAGATATGGGACTTTGAATCTAAGAAATGGTTGAGAAGACAACAAATTTTTCGCTATTCTGCTGCTCCAAACGCTTAACCAGAATGGGCTAGGGAAAAAATTCACATACCGTTGTAATTGGGCGAGTTTCTACTTTCAGACGCAACAGGAATTTTTGGGTTAGGACAATCCGTTCGCGAGATATGGGAGTTTGAAGCCAAGAAATGGTTGAGAAGGCAAAAAATTTTTCGCAGTTCTGCTGCTCCAAACGCTTAAACAGAATGGCCTAGGGAAAAAATACGCATACCGTTGTAATCGGGCGAGTTTCTACTTGCAGATGCAATCGGAATTTTTGGGTTATGTCAATCCGTTCGCGAGATATGGGAGTTTGAAGCCAAGAAATGGTTGAGAAGGCTAAATTTTTCGCATTTCTGCTGCTCCAAACGCTTAACCAGAATGGCCCAGGGAAAAAATACACATACCGTTGTAATCGGGCGAGTTTCTACTTTCAGACGCAGCAGGAATTTTTGGTTTTGGTCAATCCGTTCGCGAGATATGGGACTTTGAAGCCAAGAAATGGTTGAGAAGGCAAAAAATTTTTCGCAATTCTGCTGCACCAAACGCTTAAGCAGAATGGTCTAGGGAAAAAATACACATACCGTTGTAATCGGGCGAGTTTCTACTTTCAGATGCAATAGGAAATTTGGGTTTGGTCAATCCGTTCGCGAGATATGGGACTTTGAAGCTAAGAAATGGTTGTGAAGACAACAAATTTTTCGCACTTCTGCTGCTCCAATCGCTTAACCAGAATGCCCTAGGGGAAAAATACGCATACCGTTGTAATCGGGCGAGTTTCTACTTTCAGACGCAGCAGGAATTTTGGGTTTGGTCAATCCGTTCGCGAGATATGGGAGTTTGAAGCCAAGAAATGGTTGAGAAGGCAAAAAATTTTTCGCAATTCTGCTGCTCCAAACGCTTAACCAGAATGGCCCAGGGAAAAAATACACATACCGTTGTAATCGGGCGAGTTTCTACTTTCAGACGCAGCAGGAATTTTTGGGTTCGGTCAATCCGTTCGCGAGATATGGGACTTTGAAGCTAAGAAATGGTTGAGAAGACAACAAATTTTTCGCAATTCTGCTGCTCCAAACGCTTAACCAGAATTCCGTAGGGAAAAAATACACATACCCTTGTAATCGGGCGAGTTTCTACTTGCAGATGCAATAGGAATTTTTGGGTTAGGTCAATCCGTTCGCGAGATATGGGACTTTGAATCTAAGAAATGGTTGAGAAGAGAACAAATTTTTCGCAATTCTTCTGCTCCAAACGCTTAACCAGAATGGGCTAGGGAAAAAATTCACATACCGTTGTAATTGGGCGAGTTTCTACTTTCAGACGCAACAGGAATTTTTGGGTTAGGACAATCCGTTCGCGAGATATGGGAGTTTGAAGCCAAGAAATGGTTGTGAAGACAACAAATTTTTCGCACTTCTGCTGCTCCAATCGCTTAACCAGAATGCCCTAGGGGAAAAATACACATACCCTTGTAATCGGGCGAGTTTCTACTTTCAGATGCAATAGGAATTTTTGGGTTAGGTCAATCCGTTCGCGAGATATGGGAGTTTGAAGCCAAGAAATGGTTGAGAAGGCATAAAATTTTTCGCAATTCTGCTGCTCCAAAAGCTTAACCAGAATGGCCTGGGGAAAAAATACGCATACCGTTGTAATCGGGCGAGTTTCTACTTTCAGACGCAACAGGAATTTTTGGGTTAGGTCAATCCGTTCGCGAGATATGGGAGTTTGAAGCCAAGAAATGGTTGTGAAGACAACAAATTTTTCGCACTTCTGCTGCTCCAATCGCTTAACCAGAATGCCCTAGGGGAAAAATACACATACCCTTGTAATCGGGCGAGTTTCTACTTTCAGATGCAATAGGAATTTTTGGGTTAGGTCAATCCGTTCGCGAGATATGGGAGTTTGAAGCCAAGAAATGGTTGAGAAGGCAAAAAATTTTTCGCAATTCTGCTGCTCCAAACGCTTAACCAGAATGCCCTAGGGAAAAAATACACATTCCGTTGTAATCGAGCGAGTTTCTACTTTCAGTTACAATAGGAATTTTTGGGTTCGGTCAATCCGTTCGCGAGATATGGGACTTTGAAGCTAAGAAATGGTTGACAAGACAACAAATTTTTCGCACTTCTGCTGCTCCAATCGCTTAACCAGAATGCCCTAGGGGAAAAATACGCATACCCTTGTAATCGGGCGAGTTTCTACTTTCAGACGCAGCAGGAATTTTGGGTTTGGTCAATCCGTTCGCGAGATATGGGACTTTGAAGCTAAGAAATGGTTGAGAAGACAACAAATTTTTCGCAATTCTGCTGCTCCAAACGCTTAACCAGAATGGGGTAGGGAAAAAATACACATACCGTTGTAATCGGGCGAGTTTCTACTTTCAGATGCAATAGGAATTTTTGGGTTAGGTCAATCCGTTCGCGAGATATGGGAGATTGAAGCCAAGAAATGGTTGAGAAGGCAAAAAATTTTTCGCAATTCTGCTGCTTCAAACGCTTCACCAGAATGGCCTAGGGAAAAAATACACATACCGTTGTAATCGGGCGAGTTTCTACTTTCAGTTACAATAGGAATTTTTGGGTCTGGTCAATCCGTTCGCGAGATATGTGACCTTGAAGCCAAGAAATGGTTGAGAAGGCAAAAAATTTTTCGCAATTCTGCTGCTTCAAACGCTTCACCAGAATGGCCTAGGGAAAAAATACACATACCGTTGTAATCGGGCGAGTTTCTACTTTCAGTTACAATAGGAATTTTTGGGTCTGGTCAATCCGTTCGCGAGATATGGGACTTTGAATCTAAGAAATGGTTGAGAAGGCAAAAAATTTTTCGCAATTCTGCTGCTCCAAACGCATAAGCAGAATGGTCTACGAAAAAAATACACATACCGTTGTAATCGGGCGAGTTTCTACTTTCAGATGCAATAGGAAATTTGGGTTTGGTCAATCCGTTCGCGAGATATGGGACTTTGAAGCTAAGAAATGGTTGTGAAGACAACAAATTTTTCGCTCTTCTGCTGCTCCAATCGCTTAACCAGAATGCCCTAGGGGAAAAATACACATACCGTTGTAATCGGGCGAGTTTCTACTTTCAGACGCAGCAGGAATTATTGGGTTTGGTCAATCCGTTCGCGAGATATGGGACTTTGAAGCCAAGAAATGGTTGAGAAGGCAAAAAATTTTTCGCAATTCTGCTGCTCCAAACGCTTAACCAGAATGCCCTAGGGAAAAAATACACACTCCGTTGTAATCGAGCGAGTTTCTACTTTCAGTTACAATAGGAATTTTTGGGTTCGGTCAATCCGTTCGCGAGATATGGGACTTTGAAGCTAAGAAATGGTTGACAAGACAACAAATTTTTCGCACTTCTGCTGCTCCAATCGCTTAACCAGAATGCCCTAGGGGAAAAATACGCATACCCTTGTAATCGGGCGAGTTTCTACTATCAGACGCAGCAGGAATTTTGGGTTTGGTCAATCCGTTCGCGAGATATGGGACTTTGAAGCTAAGAAATGGTTGAGAAGACAACAAATTTTTCGCAATTCTGCTGCTCCAAACGCTTAACCAGAATGGGGTAGGGAAAAAATACACATACCGTTGTAATCGGGCGAGTTTCTACTTTCAGATGCAATAGGAATTTTTGGGTTAGGTCAATCCGTTCGCGAGATATGGGAGATTGAAGCCAAGAAATGGTTGAGAAGGCAAAAAATTTTTCGCAATTCTGCTGCTTCAAACGCTTCACCAGAATGGCCTAGGGAAAAAATACACATACCGTTGTAATCGGGCGAGTTTCTACTTTCAGTTACAATAGGAATTTTTGGGTCTGGTCAATCCGTTCGCGAGATATGGGACCTTGAAGCTAAGTAATGGTTGACAAGACAACAAATTTTTCGCAATTCTGCTGCTCCAAACGCTTAACCAGAATGGCCTAGGGAAAAAATACTTACACCCTTGTAATCGGGCGAGTTTCTACTTTCAGACGCAGAAGGAATTTTTGGGTTTGGTCAATCCGTTCGCGAGATATGGGACTTTGAATCTAAGAAATGGTTGAGAAGGCAAAAAATTTTTCGCAATTCTGCTGCTCCAAACGCTTAAGCAGAATGGTCTAGGAAAAAAATACACATACCGTTGTAATCGGGCGAGTTTCTACTTTCAGATGCAATAGGAAATTTGGGTTTGGTCAATCCGTTCGCGAGATATGGGACTTTGAAGCTAAGAAATGGTTGTGGAGACAACAAATTTTTCGCTCTTCTGCTGCTCCAATCGCTTAACCAGAATGCCCTAGGGGAAAAATACACATACCCTTGTAATCGGGCGAGTTTCTACTTTCAGATGCATTAGGAATTTTTGGGTTAGGTCAATCCGTTCGCGAGATATGGGAGTTTGAAATCAAGAAATGGTTGAGAAGACAACAAATTTTTCGCAATTCTGCTGCTCCAAACGCTTAAGCAGAATGGCCTGGGGAAAAAATACGCATACCGTTGTAATCGGGCGAGTTTCTACTTTCAGACGCAACAGGAATTTTTGGGTTAGGTCAATCCGTTCGCGAGATATGGGAGTTTGAAGCCAAGAAATGGTTGTGAAGACAACAAATTTTTCGCACTTCTGCTGCTCCAATCGCTTAACCAGAATGCCCTAGGGGAAAAATACACATACCCTTGTAATCGGGCGAGTTTCTACTTTCAGATGCAATAGGAATTTTTGGGTTAGGTCAATCCGTTCGCGAGATATGGGAGTTTGAAGCCAAGAAATGGTTGAGAAGGCAAAAAATTTTTCGCAATTCTGCTGCTCCAAACGCTTAACCAGAATGCCCTAGGGAAAAAATACACATTCCGTTGTAATCGAGCGAGTTTCTACTTTCAGTTACAATAGGAATTTTTGGGTTCGGTCAATCCGTTCGCGAGATATGGGACTTTGAAGCTAAGAAATGGTTGACAAGACAACAAATTTTTCGCACTTCTGCTGCTCCAATCGCTTAACCAGAATGCCCTAGGGGAAAAATACGCATACCCTTGTAATCGGGCGAGTTTCTACTTTCAGACGCAGCAGGAATTTTGGGTTTGGTCAATCCGTTCGCGAGATATGGGACTTTGAAGCTAAGAAATGGTTGAGAAGACAACAAATTTTTCGCAATTCTGCTGCTCCAAACGCTTAACCAGAATGGGGTAGGGAAAAAATACACATACCGTTGTAATCGGGCGAGTTTCTACTTTCAGATGCAATAGGAATTTTTGGGTTAGGTCAATCCGTTCGCGAGATATGGGAGATTGAAGCCAAGAAATGGTTGAGAAGGCAAAAAATTTTTCGCAATTCTGCTGCTTCAAACGCTTCACCAGAATGGCCTAGGGAAAAAATACACATACCGTTGTAATCGGGCGAGTTTCTACTTTCAGTTACAATAGGAATTTTTGGGTCTGGTCAATCCGTTCGCGAGATATGTGACCTTGAAGCCAAGAAATGGTTGAGAAGGCAAAAAATTTTTCGCAATTCTGCTGCTTCAAACGCTTCACCAGAATGGCCTAGGGAAAAAATACACATACCGTTGTAATCGGGCGAGTTTCTACTTTCAGTTACAATAGGAATTTTTGGGTCTGGTCAATCCGTTCGCGAGATATGGGACTTTGAATCTAAGAAATGGTTGAGAAGGCAAAAAATTTTTCGCAATTCTGCTGCTCCAAACGCATAAGCAGAATGGTCTACGAAAAAAATACACATACCGTTGTAATCGGGCGAGTTTCTACTTTCAGATGCAATAGGAAATTTGGGTTTGGTCAATCCGTTCGCGAGATATGGGACTTTGAAGCTAAGAAATGGTTGTGAAGACAACAAATTTTTCGCTCTTCTGCTGCTCCAATCGCTTAACCAGAATGCCCTAGGGGAAAAATACACATACCGTTGTAATCGGGCGAGTTTCTACTTTCAGACGCAGCAGGAATTATTGGGTTTGGTCAATCCGTTCGCGAGATATGGGACTTTGAAGCCAAGAAATGGTTGAGAAGGCAAAAAATTTTTCGCAATTCTGCTGCTCCAAACGCTTAACCAGAATGCCCTAGGGAAAAAATACACACTCCGTTGTAATCGAGCGAGTTTCTACTTTCAGTTACAATAGGAATTTTTGGGTTCGGTCAATCCGTTCGCGAGATATGGGACTTTGAAGCTAAGAAATGGTTGACAAGACAACAAATTTTTCGCACTTCTGCTGCTCCAATCGCTTAACCAGAATGCCCTAGGGGAAAAATACGCATACCCTTGTAATCGGGCGAGTTTCTACTATCAGACGCAGCAGGAATTTTGGGTTTGGTCAATCCGTTCGCGAGATATGGGACTTTGAAGCTAAGAAATGGTTGAGAAGACAACAAATTTTTCGCAATTCTGCTGCTCCAAACGCTTAACCAGAATGGGGTAGGGAAAAAATACACATACCGTTGTAATCGGGCGAGTTTCTACTTTCAGATGCAATAGGAATTTTTGGGTTAGGTCAATCCGTTCGCGAGATATGGGAGATTGAAGCCAAGAAATGGTTGAGAAGGCAAAAAATTTTTCGCAATTCTGCTGCTTCAAACGCTTCACCAGAATGGCCTAGGGAAAAAATACACATACCGTTGTAATCGGGCGAGTTTCTACTTTCAGTTACAATAGGAATTTTTGGGTCTGGTCAATCCGTTCGCGAGATATGGGACCTTGAAGCTAAGTAATGGTTGACAAGACAACAAATTTTTCGCAATTCTGCTGCTCCAAACGCTTAACCAGAATGGCCTAGGGAAAAAATACTTACACCCTTGTAATCGGGCGAGTTTCTACTTTCAGACGCAGAAGGAATTTTTGGGTTTGGTCAATCCGTTCGCGAGATATGGGACTTTGAATCTAAGAAATGGTTGAGAAGGCAAAAAATTTTTCGCAATTCTGCTGCTCCAAACGCTTAAGCAGAATGGTCTAGGAAAAAAATACACATACCGTTGTAATCGGGCGAGTTTCTACTTTCAGATGCAATAGGAAATTTGGGTTTGGTCAATCCGTTCGCGAGATATGGGACTTTGAAGCTAAGAAATGGTTGTGGAGACAACAAATTTTTCGCTCTTCTGCTGCTCCAATCGCTTAACCAGAATGCCCTAGGGGAAAAATACACATACCCTTGTAATCGGGCGAGTTTCTACTTTCAGATGCATTAGGAATTTTTGGGTTAGGTCAATCCGTTCGCGAGATATGGGAGTTTGAAATCAAGAAATGGTTGAGAAGACAACAAATTTTTCGCAATTCTGCTGCTCCAAACGCTTAAGCAGAATGGCCTGGGGAAAAAATACGCATACCGTTGTAATCGGGCGAGTTTCTACTTTCAGACGCAGCAGGAATTTTTGGGTTTGGTCAATCCGTTCGCGAGATATGGGACTTTGAAGCCAAGAAATGGTTGAGACGGCAAAAAATTTTTCGCAATTCTGCTGCTCCAAACGCTTAACCAGAATGGTCTAGGGAAAAAATACACATACCGTTGTAATCGGGCGAGTTTCTACTTTCAGATGCAATAGGAATTTTGGGTTTGGTCAATCCGTTCGCGAGTTATGGGACTTTGAAGCTAAGAAATGGTTGTGGAGACAACAAATTTTTCGCTCTTCTGCTGCTCCAATCGCTTAACCAGAATGCCCTAGGGGAAAAATACGCATACCGTTGTAATCGGGCGAGTTTCTACTTTCAGACGCAGCAGGAATTTTGGGTTTGGTCAATCCGTTCGCGAGATATGGGAGTTTGAAGCCAAGAAATGGTTGAGAAGGCAAAAAATTTTTCGCAATTCTGCTGCTCCAAACGCTTAACCAGAATGGCCCAGGGAAAAAATACACATACCGTTGTAATCGGGCGAGTTTCTACTTTCAGACGCAGCAGGAATTTTTGGGTTTGGTCAATCCGTTCGCGAGATATGGGACTTTGAAGCCAAGAAATGGCTGAGAAGGCAAAAAATTTTTCGCAATTCTGCTGCTTCAAACGCTTAACCAGAATGGCCTAGGGAAAAAATACACATACCGTTGTAATCGGGCGAGTTTCTACTTTCAGTTACAATAAGAATTTTTGGGTCTGGTCAATCCGTTCGCGAGATATGGGACTTTGAAGCTAAGAAATGGTTGACACCCTCAGGGGCTGTAGCTTGTTGCTACAGTACGGGACTGGCAAACCCGAGGTGCCCGATGCCAAACCACACCGTAAGACTCCTGTTGGTCGTCGCAACGACCCACTCCCAATTCCTCTTTTGGCTTTGGGAGTGGTACGTGACGGCAGGAGGGACGGGGGCCTTGGCTTTACCGCCCGGGCCTCGAGGATGGTAACTCTATAAATTGCCCTCCAATCCTAAGCTACGGTGCGCGGTGATGGGATGCGTGGTTGGGGGGGAGGCCCCAATCCCAAGCGGCCAACTCCGGGGTACCTGCCGACCCCCCGGAGTATTTAGGCCTGCCCGGGTATGGCGGCTCTGCCCGGGTCGACTTACTTTCCGACCTACGCGTGGGAGACAAATGGAAAATATGCCAAAAAAAAAAAGGGGGAGGGGGGACGGAGCGTGTGGCGCGAAGGGTGGCGACGGAGGGGGCACTCGTGCCCCACCCTGCGCCGTTCGAGGAGGGGGACGAGACGGCGTCGGTCTCGTCCCTGGCGTCCGCGACCAGCGCCGCGGGCGTAAAGAGGCGCAGGACGGTGGAGGGGCGGAGGACGGAGGAAGCTCCGTCCACGTCCGCTGCTCCACCGTTGCTCACGGTGAGCGACGGGGAGGAGGACCTCAGGGACGAGGATACGGCCCATGTATCGGCCCGTATTGCCTCGTACCTGAGGTCTATTGAGAAGGTGGCCACCACCTCGCGAGGGCTGACTACAGCCTCCGTGAGGTCGGTTGGCCAGGCCGCGACGGAGGCGCGGAGGGCTCTCCAGGAGCTGGGACGCCGTGTCCCAACTGCCTTGGAGTACACGAACGCCCAATTGAGGCAGCGTGTGGAAACGCTGCAAGACGAGCTTGCGTGCTCGCGGAGGGAGACGGACGCCCTTAAGAGGCGCCCTCATCCGGGGCCGACGGGCGAGTGCACGTGTGGGAGGGGGAAAGCGGGAGCTCCCCCCACACCAGCGACGTCCATGAGGAACATCGAGCTCCTCATGGACGCCAAGATGGCGGCCATGATGGCCGTTATCCGCGGGGAAATCCGGGCGGCGCTTCGCCCCAAGGGCGGAGCGCCGGCGGGACCGAGGACCGGGCCCGGGAAACAACCGGGGGGCGGGGGACCGCAGGGGGGGACCATCGCGGTTCCGGGCCCTGCGGCAAAGACGAAGGGCAAGGGTGCCGTGGTGCGGGCGACGGCGGGGGCACAAATGCCTCCGCCGCCGCCCCCATCCGGTCCCTTGTGGACGGAGGTCCTGGGCCGAAAGGCAAAAAGGACGGCGAGGAGGGCGGCCCGGGTGCCGCCGCCTCCCCCGCCGGTTGCCCCGAAGAGGGACGGAAAGGCGGGGAAGGCGAAGCCCCGTCTGGGACGCCCCCCTTCAACGGCAGCAGTCATGCTGACCGTCCCGGAGGGGGGGGGGGGCGTCTCCTACGGGGAGGTGATGGCGGCGGCCAAGGAGAAGATATCCTTGGCCGCACTCGCCATCGAGTCGGTCCGCCCGAGATGGGCGGTGACGGGGGCGCTCATGCTGCGCGTGGGCGGCCCCGACAACGCAGCCAGGGCGGACCGACTGGCCGAAAAGCTGGGCGAGGCCTTGGCGCCCCGGGGTGTCAGGGTCGCCCGGCCCACAAAAAGCGCGGAGCTGCGCGTTTGTGGGCTGGACGACTCGGTCACCCGGGAGGAGGTGGCCGGGGCGCTGGCCCAAGCCGGTGGCTGTTCTGAGGGGGACATCCGGACCGGGGAGGTCCGGCGGTCCTCCTCCGGCCTGGGAGCGGTGTGGGCACGGTGCCCTCTTCCGGCTGCCCGGAAGTTAGAAGCAGTCGGGAGGATCGTGGTGGGGTGGGTGTCGGCGAGGATCGAGGTCCTCGCCCAACGCCCACTCCAGTGCTACCGCTGCCTGGAGACGGGCCATGTCAGGCAGCGGTGCACCTCCGCGGTGGACCGCAGCGGTGCTTGTTACCGCTGCGGTGCCGAAGGCCACCGCGCGAGCCACTGCGCGGCGGCCCCTAAGTGCCTGCTGTGTGCGGACATGGGGAGACCCGCCGCGCACCGAATAGGGGGGAAGCAGTGTACCCCCCCATCCCGACGAGGGCAGGGGAGGGGGGCGCCGGGGCCGCTCCCGCCGCCGGTGAGAGTAGCCCCAGCTGCGAGCGCCGCGGCGCCCGCGGACCTGGCCGCGACCGCCGCGACGGCCGCAAAGAAGGGGTCGGAGGCGGCGACGGCGTTGATGTCCGCGATGGAGGTGGACATTGGCCCCGCCGCCGTCCTCACGGAGGTGCCACCAGGAGGCGGTGAGGAGGCCATCAATTAATGGCTCCCCGCCTCCTCCTGCAGGCCAACCTCAACCACTGCCGCGCAGCGCAGGACCTAATGTGTCAGACGCTGGCGGAGTGGGGGGGTGGTCTGGCAGTCGCCGCCGAGCCGTACCGCGTCCCCGACCATCCGCATTGGATGGGGGATGCGGACGGCTTGGTGGCGGCTGTGTGGCAGGGCGGTGACGGGTCCCCTCCGTTCTCCTTACTGGAGAACGGGGCGGGATTCGTCGCCGTCCAGTGGGGGGGAGTCGCCGTGGTGGGGTGCTACGTTTCGCCCAACTGCGGCCTTGCTGCCTTCGAGCAGTACTTGGCCGGGGTGGGGGCGTGCCTCACAAGGATTGCGCCCCGGCCGGTGCTGGTCCTGGGGGACTTCAATGCCTGGTCTGTGGCATGGGGGTCCCCCAGGACCAATCGGAGGGGCGAGGCTCTGGGCGACTGGGCAGCGGGCTTCGACCTCCGGTTGATTAACCGGGGGTCGGAGCTGACGTGCGTGCGGCGCGGGGGAGGGTCCATAGTGGATTTGACGATTGGATCCCCCGGCGCCGCGCGTATGGTGTCCGGGTGGGACGTGGTGGTGGGGGAGGAGACATTATCGGACCACCGGTATATCCGGGTGGTCCTGACCGCCCCCGAGGCCGCCGCAGCCCCGCACCGACGCCTCCGCCCGGGAGCGGGTAGCGCCCCACCACGCAGATGGGCGCTTCGGCGCCTTGACAAGGACGTCCTGGTGGCAGCCGCTCTAGCCGAAACCTGGCCTCGACGGGAGACCAGGCTGCCCGACCTGGAGGAGGCCGTGGCTCGGCTCGGGAGCGCCGTCGCGCGCATTTGCGACGCGGCGATGCCCCGGGCCGGGCCGCGGTCTCCTCGTCGGGCGGTGTACTGGTGGTCGGGCGAAATCGGGGAATTGCGGACAGCATGCGTCCGGGCCCGACGCCAGTACACCCGCGCGCGTCGTCGGGCCGGACGGAACGGCGACGACGGCGCGCGGGCGGGGGCGGCGGAACTGTACGAGTCCTATCGCGCGGAAAAGAGGGCTCTGCAGGTCGCCATCAAACGGGCCAAGGCCCAGAGCTGGAAGGAGCTCCTCGAGACCCTCGAGCGGGATCCATGGGGGCGCCCATACCGGATAGTTCTAAATAAACTCCGGCCATGGGCTCCCCCGATCACCGAGAGTCTCTACCCCCAGCTCTTGAGGGACGTGGTCGACACGCTCTTCCCGATCGTGGGGGAGAGCGGGCCACGTCCCTCTGCGGACCCGACCACCTGGTCCGCCGAGCTGGGGGTCTCGGCTGGGGAGCTAGCCGCGGCCATCCGAAGACTCGGGGCGAAGGATACTGCCCCGGGTCCTTCGGGAGTGCCCGGCCGAGTCTGGGTCTTGGCCGCGGACGTCCTGGGTGACGGCCTCCGGGAGCTATTCGACCGCTGCCTGGAGGCGGGGCGATTCCCCTCCGCATGGAAGGTGGCCCGAATGGTCCTCCTCCAGAAAGAGGGTAGGCCCGCGGACTCTCCGTCCGCGTACCGGCCGATTTGCCTGCTCGACGATGTGGGCAAGCTCCTAGAAAGAGTCGTAGCGGCCCGCATCGTCGGGCACCTGTCGCGGGGTGGGCCCGGGCTGGCGGAGTGCCAGTTCGGGTTCCGGGAGGGCCGGTCGACGATCGACGCGATTCGACGCGTCCGGTCCCTCTCGGCCTCGGCGGTCTCCCGGGGTGGGGTGGCATTGGCGGTGTCCTTGGACATCGCCAATGCGTTTAACACCCTACCCTGGGAGGCGATTAGGCGGGGGCTTGAGGAACATCGAGTCCCCGCCTACCTTAGGGCAGTCGTCGAGGACTACCTCCGCGACAGGTGGATCGAGTATCCGGGCCGGTACGGGACGGAGAGGAGAGCGGTGTACTCCGGGGTTCCGCAGGGGTCGGTGTTAGGACCCCTGCTGTGGAGCCTCGGGTACGACACCGTCCTGCGGGCCGAAGACCTCCCCGACGGCGTCAGCCTGACGTGTTACGCGGACGACACCATGTTGTTGGCCGTCGGGGGGGACTGGAGGGGGGCTGTTCGGGCCGCCGAGGACGGTGCCCGGCGCGTCGTCTCCCGGATCAGGGGGATCGGTTTGGAGGTGGCTCTCCACAAAACCGAGGTACTCGGGATGTATAGACCCCGGGGAGAGCCGCCTCCCCCCCTGATCCGGGTGGGTGAGACAGACGTCGAGGTGAGGTCTCAGATGAAATATCTGGGACTTCACCTCGACAGCCACTGGCGCTTCGAGGGCCATTTCCGGGCCCTGGCCCCGCGGTTGGAGAGGATAGCTGGCGCTTTGGGCCGTATCCTCCCCAACCTGCGGGGTCCGAGTGACCGGGTTCGCCGCCTCTACGCGGGAATGGTCCACTCGGTGGCCCTATACGGGGCCCCCGTTTGGGCGGGCGACCTGGCCGCCTCCCGGCGCAGCAAGGTATTGCTGCGCCGGGTTCAAAGGCGGCTTGCACTTCGGATCGCCCGGGGGTACCGGACCGTTTCGTATGAGGCGGCGAGCGTCCTCGCAGGGCTACCCCCGGCGGACTTGATCGCGGGTGTGCATGCGGCTTTCTACGAGGGCCGCATGCGCGCCCGCGAGAATGGGGTGGTCCTGGCGGGATGCGAGGTGGAGGCCCTCAAGCGCCAGGCCCGGGAGTCTATGCTGCGGCTTTGGCAGCAGCGGCTGGCCGAGCCGTTGTTCGGCCAGAGGACTGTCGGGGCTATCCGGCCGGTCCTGTTTGAGTGGCTGGGTAGGCGCTTCGGCTCACTCACCTACCGGTTGGTGCAGGTGCTGTCCGGGCACGGATGCTTCGGACAGTACCTGTGCCGGATCGGTGTGGAAGAGGCGGCGCGCTGCTGGCACTATCCAGCGGACGAGGACACGGCGCAACACACCCTCGAGGTGTGTCCAGCCTGGGGGGTGGAGCGCCGTGTCCTCACGGCCGTGATTGGGGCGGATCTCTCGCTGCCGGGCGTGGTACGGGCCATGCTCGGCAGCGAGACGAAGTGGCGGGCCGTGGCCTCCTTCTGCGAGGAGGTAATCTCGCAGAAGGAGGCCGCGAGCCGCATTCGCGAGAGGGGGAGACCGCGAGCGAGGCCTCGTCCGAGGCCGGGGGCGGGTAGGCCTCCGGAAGGGCCGGGGAGGCCACCCTGAGAGCGGCGGGCGGGGGTACGTAGCCCTTGAGTCTCGTGCCACCGCCCGTCGCCTAAGGGGGGAGAAATAAGGGACGGCGACGCTCTCGAGGGCGGAGAGGCCAGAGCCGCCCCCGGGAGCGTACGAACCGGGGTGCAGCCGCGCCGACGGCACGGTCCTAGAACCGTGCCTCCGGTGCGGCTATGGGGGCCGTGGGCGGTCGTGAGTGTGGGACTCACGGCCGCCCTCGGGCGGCCCCCGGGAGTGGGATGACGGAGCAGTGTGGCCCTGCTCCGACGTCGGGCGCCAGAGCGCCGAGGAGAAAACAGGGAAGGGAGGGTGAAGTACCCCCTCCCTTCCCTGGAACGGGAGGACACGGGCGCAAGAGCCCTGCACGGGGGAGCACCTGATGATATGATGTTTTCGGTCCCAGGTGCTCCCCCTGCATAGTGCGAGGATGGCCACCGTGGTGGGTTTTAGTGGGCAGGTCCCGCGCCCGTTGGGTTTCCTTCCGGGCGCGGGGAATCCCACACTCCCCCCGCCCCTCCCCAGGCGGCGGGGGGGTCTTTCGAAGATTTCCCCACGTATAAAAAAAAAAAAAAAAAAAAAAAGAAATGGTTGACAAGACAACAAATTTTTCGCAATTCTGCTGCTCCAAACGCTTAACCAGAATGGCCTAGGGAAAAAATACACATACCGTTGTAATCGGGCGAGTTTCTACTTTCAGTTACAATAGGAATTTTTGGGTTAGGTCAATCCGTTCGCGAGATATGGGAGTTTGAAGCCAAGAAATGGTTGAGAAAGCAACAAATTTTTCGCAATTCTGCTGCTCCAAACGCTTAACCAGAATGGCCCAGGGAAAAAATACACATTCCGTTGTAATCGGGCGAGTTTCTACTTTCAGACGCAGCAGGAATTTTTGGGTTTGGTCAATCCGTTCGCGAGATATGGGACTTTGAAGCTAAGAAATGGTTGAGAAGACAACAAATTTTTCGCAATTCTGCTGCTCCAAACGCTTAACCAGAATGGGGTAGGGAAAAAATACACATACCGTTATAATCGGGCGAGTTTCTACTTTCAGATGCAATAGGAATTTTTGGGTTAGGTCAATCCGTTCGCGAGATATGGGAGTTTGAAGCCAAGAAATGGTAGAGAAGGCAAAAAATTGTTCACAATTCTGCTGCTCCAAACGCTTAACCAGAATGGCCTAGGGAAAAAATACACATACCGTTGTAATCGGGCGAGTTTCTACTTTCAGTTACAATAGGAATTTTTGGGTCTGGTCAATCCGTTCGCGAGATATGGGACTTTGAAGCTAAGAAATGGTTGACAAGACAACAAATTTTTCGCACTTCTGCTGCTCCAATCGCTTAACGAGAATGCCCTAGGGGAAAAATACGCATACCGTTGTAATCGGGCGAGTTTCTACTTTCAGACGCAGCAGGAATTTTGGGTTTGGTCAATCCGTTCGCGAGATATGGGACTTTGAAGCTAAGAAATGGTTGACAAGACAACAAATTTTTCGCACTTCTGCTGCTCCAATCGCTTAACCAGAATGGCCTAGGGGAAAAATACACATACCGTTGTAACCGGGCGAGTTTCTACTTTCAGATGCAATCGGAATTTTTGGGTTATGTCAATCCGTTCGCGAGATATGGGAGTTTGAAGCCAAGAAATGGTTGAGAAGGCAAAAAATTTTTCGCATTTCTGCTGCTCCAAACGCTTAACCAGAATGGCCCAGGGAAAAAATACACATACCGTTGTAATCGGGCGAGTTTCTACTTTCAGACGCAGCAGGAATTTTTGGGTTTGGTCAATCCGTTCGCGAGATATGGGACTTTGAAGCCAAGAAATGGTTGAGAAGGCAAAAAATTTTTCGCAATTCTGCTGCTCCAAACGCTTAACCAGAATGGTCTAGGGAAAAAATACACATACCGTTGTATCGAGCGAGTTTCTACTTTCAGTTACAATAGGAATTTTTGGGTTCGGTCAATCCGTTCGCGAGATATGGGACTTTGAAGCTAAGAAATGGTTGAGAAGACAACAAATTTTTCGCAATTCTGCTGCTCCAAACGCTTAACCAGAATGGGGTAGGGAAAAAATACACATACCGTTGTAATCGGGCGAGTTTCTACTTTCAGATGCAATAGGAATTTTTGGGTTAGGTCAATCCGTTCGCGAGATATGGGAGTTTGAAGCCAAGAAATGGTAGAGAAGGCAAAAAATTGTTCACAATTCTGCTGCTCCAAACGCTTAACCAGAATGGCCTAGGGAAAAAATACACATACCGTTGTAATCGGGCGAGGTTCTACTTTCAGATGCCATAGGCATTTTTGGGTTAGGTCAATCCGTTCGCGAGATATGGGAGTTTGAAGCCAAGAAATGGCTGAGAAGGCAAAAAATTTTTCGCAATTCTGCTGCTTCAAACGCTTAACCAGAATGGCCTAGGGAAAAAATACACATACCGTTGTAATCGGGCGAGTTTCTACTTTCAGTTACAATAGCAATTTTTGGGTCTGGTCAATCCGTTCGCGAGATATGGGACTTTGAAGCTAAGAAATGGTTGACAAGACAACAAATTTTTCGCACTTCTGCTGCTCCAATCGCTTAACGAGAATGGCCTAGGGGAAAAATACACATACCGTTGTAATCGGGCGAGTTTCTACTTTCAGACGCAGCAGGAATTTTGGGTTTGGTCAATCCGTTCGCGAGATATGGGACTTTGAAGCTAAGAAATGGTTGAGAAGACAACAAATTTTTCGCAATTCTGCTGCTCCAAACGCTTAACCAGAATGGCCTAGGGAAAAAATACGCATACCGTTGTAATCGGGCGAGTTTCTACTTTCAGATGCAATAGGAATTTTTGGGTTAGGTCAATCCGTTCGCGAGATATGGGAGTTTGAAGCCAAGAAATGGTAGAGAAGGAAAAAAATTTTTCGCAATTCTGCTTCTCCAAACGCTTAACCAGAATGGCCCAGGGAAAAAATACACATACCGTTGTAATCGGGCGAGTTTCTACTTTCAGACGCAGCAGGAATTTTTGGGTTTGGTCAATCCATTCGCGAGATATGGGACTTTGAAGCTAAGAAATGGTTGAGAAGACAACAAATTTTTCGCAATTCTGCTGCACCAAACGCTTAACCAGAATGGGGTAGGGAAAAAATACACATACCGTTGTAACCGGGCGAGTTTCTACTTTCAGACGCAGCAGGAATTTTTGGGTTTGGTCAATCAGTTCGCGAGATATGGGACTTTGAAGCCAAGAAATGGTTGAGAAGGCAAAAAATTTTTCGCAATTCTGCTGCTCCAAACGCTTAACCAGAATGGTCTAGGGAAAAAATACACATACCGTTGTATCGAGCGAGTTTCTACTTTCAGTTACAATAGGAATTCTTGGGTTAGGTCAATCCGTGCGCGAGATATGGGATTTTGAAGCCAAGAAATGGTTGAGAAGGCAAAAAATTTTTCGCATTTCTGCTGCTCCAAACGCTTAACCAGAATGGCCCAGGGAAAAAATACACATACCGTTGTAATCGGGCGAGTTTCTACTTTCAGACGCAGCAGGAATTTTGGGTTTGGTCAATCCGTTCGCGAGATATGGGACATTGAAGCTAAGAAATGGTTGACAAGACAACAAATTTTTCGCACTTCTGCTGCTCCAATCGCTTAACGAGAATGGCCTAGGGTAAAAATACACATACAGTTGTAATCGGGCGAGTTTCTACTTTCAGACGCAGCAGGAATTTTGGGTTTGGTCAATCCGTTCGCGAGATATGGGACTTTGAAGCTAAGAAATGGTTGAGAAGACAACAAATTTTTCGCTATTCTGCTACTCCAAACGCTTAACCAGAATGGCCTAGGGAAAAAATACGCATACCGTTGTAATCGGGCGAGTTTCTACTTTCAGACGCAGCAGGAATTTTGGGTTTGGTCAATCCGTTCGCGAGATATGGGACTTTGAAGCTAAGAAATGGTTGAGATGACAACAAATTTTTCGCAATTCTGCTACTCCAAACGCTTAACCAGAATGGCCTAGGGAAAAAATACGCATACCGTTGTCATCGGGCGAGTTTCTACTTTCAGACGCAGCAGGAATTTTGGGTTTGTTCAATCCGTTCGCGAGATATAGGAGTTTGAAGCCAAGAAATGGTTGAGAAGGCAAAAAATTTTTCGCAATTCTGCTGCTCCAAACGCTTAACCAGAATGGCCCAGGGAAAAAATACACATACCGTTGTAATCGGGCGAGTTTCTACTTTCAGACGCAGCAGGACTTTTTGGGTTTGGTCAATCCGTTCGCGAGATATGGGACTCTGAAGCTAAGAAATGGTTGAGAAGACAACAAATTTTTCGCAATTCTGCTGCTCCAAACGCTTAACCAGAATGGGGTAGGGAAAAAATACACATACCGTTGTAATCGGACGAGTTTCTACTTTCAGATGCAATAGGAATTCTTGGGTTAGGTCAATCCGTTCGCGAGATATGGGAGTTTGAAGCCAAGAAATGGTAGAGAAGGCAAAAAATTGTTCACAATTCTGCTGCTCCAAACGCTTAACCAGAATGGCCTAGGGAAAAAATACACATACCGTTGTAATCGGGCGAGGTTCTACTTTCAGATGCAATAGGCATTTTTGGGTTAGGTTAATCCGTTCGCGAGATATGGGAGTTTGAAGCCAAGAAATGGCTGAGAAGGCAAAAAATTTTTCGCAATTCTGCTGCTTCAAACGCTTAACCAGAATGGCCTAGGGAAAAAATACACATACCGTTGTAATCGGGCGAGTTTCTACTTTCAGTTACAATAGGAATTTTTGGGTCTGGTCAATCCCTTCGCGAGATATGGGACTTTGAAGCTAAGAAATGGTTGACAAGACAACAAATTTTTCGCACTTCTGCTGCTCCAATCGCTTAACGAGAATGGCCTAGGGGAAAAATACACATACAGTTGTAATCGGGCGAGTTTCTACTTTCAGACGCAGCAGGAATTTTGGGTTTGGTCAATCCGTTCGCGAGATATGGGACTTTGAAGCTAAGAAATGGTTGAGAAGACAACAAATTTTTCGCAATTCTGCTGCTCCAAACGCTTAACCAGAATGGCCTAGGGAAAAAATACACATACCGTTGTAATCGAGCGAGTTTCTACTTTCAGATGCAATAGGAATTTTTGAGTTAGGTCAATCCGTTCGCGAGATATGGGAGTTTGAAGCCAAGAAATGGTTGAGAAAGCAACAAATTTTTCGCAATTCTGCTGCTCCAAACACTTAACCAGAATGGGGTAGGGAAAAAATACACATACCCTTGTAATCGGGCGAGTTTCTACTTTCAGACGCAGAAGGAATTTTTGGGTTTGGTCAATCCGTTCGCGAGATATGGGACTTTGAATCTAAGAAATGGTTGAGAAGACAACAAATTTTTCGCATTTCTGCTGCTCCAAACGCTTAACCAGAATGGCCTAGGGAAAAAATACACATACCTTTGTAATCGGGCGAGTTTCTACTTTCAGATGCAATCGGAATTTTTGGGTTAGGTCAATCCGTTCGCGAGATATGGGAGTTTGAAGCCAAGAAATGGTAGAGAAGGCAAAAAATTGTTCACAATTCTGCTGCTCCAAACACTTAACCAGAATGGCCTAGGGAAAAAATACACATACCGTTGTAATCGGGCGAGGTTCTACTTTCACATGCAATAGGAATTTTTGGGTTATGTCAATCCGTTCGCGAGATATGGGAGTTTGAAGCTAAGAAATGGTTGACAAGACAACAAATTTTTCGCACTTCTGCTGCTCCAATCGCTTAACCAGAATGGCCTAGGGGGAAAAAAACACATACCGTTGTAATCGGGCGAGTTTCTACTTTCAGACGCAGCAGGAATTTTGGGTTTGGTCAATCCGTTCGCGAGATATGGGACTTTGAATCTAAGAATTGGTTGAGAAGACAACAAATTTTTCGCATTTCTGCTGCTCCAAACGATTAACCAGAATGGCCTAGGGAAAAAATACACATACCTTTGTAATCGGGCGAGTTTCTACTTTCAGATTCAATCGGAATTTTTGGGTTAGGTCAATCCGTTCGCGAGATATGGGAGTTTGAAGCCAAGAAATGGTAGAGAAGGCAAAAAATTGTTCACAATTCTGCTGCTCCAAACGCTTAACCAGAATGGCCTAGGGAAAAAATACACATACCGCTGTAATCGGGCGAGGTTCTACTTTCAGATGCAATAGGAATTTTTGGGTTAGGTCAATCCGTTCGCGAGATATGGGAGTTTGAAGCCAAGAAATGGTTGAGAAGGCAAAAATTTTTCGCAATTCTGCTGCTCCAAACGCTTAACCAGAATGGCCTAGGTAAAAAATACACTTACCGTTGTAATCGGGCGAGTTTCTACTTTCAGTTACAATAGGAATTTTTGGGTCTGGTCAATCCGTTCGCGAGATATGGGACTTTGAAGCTAAGAAATGGTTGACAAGACAACAAATTTTTCGCACTTCTGCTGCTCCAATCGCTTAACCAGAATGGCCTAGGGGAAAAATACACATACCGTTGTAACCGGGCGAGTTTCTACTTTCAGATGCAATAGGAATTTTTGGGTTAGGTCAATCCGTTCGCGAGATATGGGAGTTTGAAGCCAAGAAATGGTTGAGAAGGCAATAAATTTTTCGCAATTCTGCTGCTCCAAACGCTTAACCAGAATGGCCTAGGGAAAAAATACACATACCGCTGTAATCGGGCGAGGTTCTACTTTCAGATGCAATAGGAGTTTTTGGGTTAGGTCAATCCGTTCGCGAGATATGGGAGTTTGAAGCCAAGAAATGGTTGAGAAGGCAAAAAATTTTTCGCAATTCTGCTGCTCCAAACGCTTAACCAGAATGGTCTAGGGAAAAAATACACATGCCGTTGTAATCGGGCGAGTTGCTACTTTCAGATGCAATCGGAATTTTTGGGTTAGGTCAATCCGTTCGCGAGATATGGGTGTTTGAAGCCAAGAAATGGTAGAGAAGGCGAAAAATTGTTCACAATTCTGCTGCTCCAAACGCTTAACCAGAATGGCCTAGGGTAAAAATACACTTACCGTTGTAATCGGGCGAGTTTCTACTTTCAGTTACAATAGGAATTTTTGGGTCTGGTCAATCCGTTCGCGAGATATGGGACTTTGAAGCTAAGAAATGGTTGACAAGACAACAAATTTTTCGCACTTCTGCTGGTCCAATCGCTTAACCAGAATGGCCTAGGGGAAAAATACACATACCGTTGTAACCGGGCGAGTTTCTACTTTCAGATGCAATAGGAATTTTTGGGTTAGGTCAATCCGTTCGCGAGATATGGGAGTTTGAAGCCAAGAAATGGTTGAGAAGGCAAAAAATTTTTCGCAATTCTGCTGCTCCAAACGCTTAAACAGAATGGCCCAGGGAAAAAATACACATAGCGTTGTAATCGGGCGAGTTTCTACTTTCAGTTACAATAGGAATTTTTGGGTTCGGTCAATCTGTTCGCGAGATATGGGAGTTTGAAGCCAAGAAATGGTTGAGAAGGCAAAAATTTTTCGCAATTCTGCTGCTTCAAACGCTTAACCAGAATGGCCTAGGGAAGAAATACACATACCCTTGTAATCGGGCGAGTTTCTACTTTCAGACGCAGAAGGAATTTTTGGGTTTGGTCAATCCGTTCGCGAGATATGGGACTTTGAATCTAAGAAATGGTTGAGGAGACAACAAATTTTTCGCATTTCTGCTGCTCCAAACGCTTAACCAGAATGGCCTAGGGAAAAAATACACATACCGTTGTAATCGGGCGAGTTTCTACTTTCAGTTACAATAGGAATTTTTGGGTCTGGTCAATCCGTTCGCGAGATATGGGACTTTGAAGCTAAGAAATGGTTGACAAGACAACAAATTTTTCGCACTTCTGCAGCTCCAATCGCTTAACCAGAATGGCCTAGGGGAAAAAAAACGCATACCGTTGTAATCGGGCGAGTTTCTACTTTCAGACGCAGCAGGAATTTTGGGTTTGGTCAATCCGTTCGCGAGATATGGGACTTTGAAACTAAGAAATGGTTGAGAAGACAACAAATTTTTCGCATTTCTGCTGCTCCAAACGCTTAACCAGAATGGGCTAGGGCAAAAATACACACACCGTTGTAATCGGGCGAGTTTCTACTTTCAGTTACAATAGGAATTTTTGGGTCTGGTCATTCCGTTCGCGAGATATGGGACTTTGAAGCTAAGAAATGGTTGACAAGACAACAAATTTTTCGCACTTCTGCTGCTCCAATCGCTTAACGAGAATGGCCTAGGGGAAAAATACACATACCGTTGTAATCGGGCGAGTTTCAACTTTCAGACGCAGCAGGAATTTTGGGTTTGGTCAATCCGTTCGCGAGATATGGGACTTTGAAGCTAAGAAATGGTTGAGAAGACAACAAATTTTTCGCAATTCTGCTGCTCCAAACGCTTAACCAGAATGGCCTAGGGAAAAAATACACATACCGTTGTAATCGGGCGAGTTTCTACTTTCAGATGCAATAGGAATTTTTGGGTTAGGTCAATCCGTTCGCGAGATATGGGAGTTTGAAGCCAAGAAATGGTTGAGAAAGCAACAAATTTTTCGCAATTCTGCTGCTCCAAACGCTTAACCAGAATGTGGTAGGGAAAAAATACACATACCCTTGTAATCGGGCGAGTTTCTACTTTCAGACGCAGAAGGAATTTATAGGTTTGGTCAATCCGTTCGCGAGATATGGGACTTTGAATCTAAGAAATGGTTGAGAAGACAACAAATTTTTCGCATTTCTGCTGCTCCAAACGCTTAACCAGAATGGCCTAGGGAAAAAATACACATACCTTTGTAATCGGGCGAGTTTCTACTTTCAGATGCAATCGGAATTTTTGGGTTAGGTCAATCCGTTCGCGAGATATGGGAGTTTGAAGCCAAGAAATGGTAGAGAAGGCGAAAAATTGTTCACAATTCTGCTTCTCCAAACGCTTAACCAGAATGGCCTAGGGAAAAAATACACATACCGTTGTAATCGGGCGAGGTTCTACTTTCAGATGCAATAGGAATTTTTGGGTTATGTCAATCCGTTCGCGAGATATGGGAGTTTGAAGCTAAGAAATGGTTGACAAGACAACAAATTTTTCGCACTTCTGCTGCTCCAATCGCTTAACCAGAATGGCCTAGGGGAAAAAAAACACATACCGTTGTCATCGGGCGAGTTTCTACTTTCGGACGCAGCAGGAATTTTGGGTTTGGTCAATCCGTTCGCGAGATATGGGACTTTGAAACTAAGAAATGGTTGAGAAGACAACAAATTTTTCGCAATTCTGCTGCTCCAAACGCTTAACCAGAATGGCCTAGGGAAAAAATACGCATACCGTTGTAATCGGGCGAGTTTCTACTTTCAGACGCAACAGGAATTTTGGGTTTGGTCAATCCGTTCGCGAGATATGGGACTTTGAAGCTAAGAAATGGTTGAGAAGACAACAAATTTTTCGCAATTCTGCGGCTCCAAACGCTTAACCAGAATGGGGTAGGGGAAAAATACACATACCGTTGTAATCGGGCGAGTTTCTACTTTCAGATGCAATAGGAATTTTTGGGTTAGGTCAATCCGTTCGCGAGATATGGGAGTTTGAAGCCAAGAAATGGTTGAGAAGGCAAAAAATTTTTCGCAATTCTGCTGCTTCAAACGCTTAACCAGAATGGCCTAGGGAAAAAATACACATACCGTTGTAATCGGGCGAGTTTCTACTTTCAGTTACAATAGGAATTTTTGGGTCTGGTCAATCCGTTCGCGAGATATGGGACTTTGAAGCTAAGAAATGGTTGACAAGACAACAAATTTTTCGCACTTCTGCTGGTCCAATCGCTTAACCAGAATGGCCTAGGGGAAAAATACACATACCGTTGTAACCGGGCGAGTTTCTACTTTCAGATGCAATAGGAATTTTTGGGTTAGGCCAATCCGTTCGCGAGATATGGGAGTTTGAAGCCAAGAAATGGTTGAGAAGGCAAAAAATTTTTCGCAATTCTGCTGCTCCAAACGCTTAACCAGAATGGTCTAGGGAAAAAATACACATGCCGTTGTAATCGGGCGAGTTGCTACTTTCAGATGCAATCGGAATTTTTGGGTTAGGTCAATCCGTTCGCGAGATATGGGTGTTTGAAGCCAAGAAATGGTAGAGAAGGCGAAAAATTGTTCACAATTCTGCTGCTCCAAACGCTTAACCAGAATGGCCTAGGGTAAAAATACACTTACCGTTGTAATCGGGCGAGTTTCTACTTTCAGTTACAATAGGAATTTTTGGGTCTGGTCAATCCGTTCGCGAGATATCGGACTTTGAAGCTAAGAAATGGTTGACAAGACAACAAATTTTTCGCACTTCTGCTGGTCCAATCGCTTAACCAGAATGGCCTAGGGGAAAAATACACATACCGTTGTAACCGGGCGAGTTTCTACTTTCAGATGCAATAGGAATTTTTGGGTTAGGTCAATCCGTTCGCGAGATATGGGAGTTTGAAGCCAAGAAATGGTTGAGAAGGCAAAAAATTTTTCGCAATTCTGCTGCTCCAAACGCTTAAACAGAATGGCCCAGGGAAAAAATACACATAGCGTTGTAATCGGGCGAGTTTCTACTTTCAGTTACAATAGGAATTTTTGGGTTCGGTCAATCTGTTCGCGAGATATGGGAGTTTGAAGCCAAGAAATGGTTGAGAAGGCAAAAATTTTTCGCAATTCTGCTGCTTCAAACGCTTAACCAGAATGGCCTAGGGAAGAAATACACATACCCTTGTAATCGGGCGAGTTTCTACTTTCAGACGCAGAAGGAATTTTTGGGTTTGGTCAATCCGTTCGCGAGATATGGGACTTTGAATCTAAGAAATGGTTGAGGAGACAACAAATTTTTCGCATTTCTGCTGCTCCAAACGCTTAACCAGAATGGCCTAGGGAAAAAATACACATACCGTTGTAATCGGGCGAGTTTCTACTTTCAGTTACAATAGGAATTTTTGGGTCTGGTCAATCCGTTCGCGAGATATGGGACTTTGAAGCTAAGAAATGGTTGACAAGACAACAAATTTTTCGCACTTCTGCTGCTCCAATCGCTTAACCAGAATGGCCTAGGGGAAAAAAAACACATACCGTTGTAATCGGGCGAGTTTCTACTTTCAGACGCAGCAGGAATTTTGGGTTTGGTCAATCCGTTCGCGAGATATGGGACTTTGAAACTAAGAAATGGTTGAGAAGACAACAAATTTTTCGCATTTCTGCTGCTCCAAACGCTTAACCAGAATGGGCTAGGGCAAAAATACACACACCGTTGTAATCGGGCGAGTTTCTACTTTCAGTTACAATAGGAATTTTTGGGTCTGGTCAATCCGTTCGCGAGATATGGGACTTTGAAGCTAAGAAATGGTTGACAAGACAACAAATTTTTCGCACTTCTGCTGCTCCAATCGCTTAACGAGAATGGCCTAGGGAAAAAATACGCATACCGTTGTAATCGGGCGAGTTTCTACTTTCAGACGCAACAGGAATTTTGGGTTTGGTCAATCCGTTCGCGAGATATGGGACTTTGAAGCTAAGAAATGGTTGAGAAGACAACAAATTTTTCGCAATTCTGCGGCTCCAAACGCTTAACCAGAATGGGGTAGGGGAAAAATACACATACCGTTGTAATCGGGCGAGTTTCTACTTTCAGATGCAATAGGAATTTTTGGGTTAGGTCAATCCGTTCGCGAGATATGGGAGTTTGAAGCCAAGAAATGGTTGAGAAGGCAAAAAATTTTTCGCAATTCTGCTGCTTCAAACGCTTAACCAGAATGGCCTAGGGAAAAAATACACATACCGTTGTAATCGGGCGAGTTTCTACTTTCAGATGCAATAGGAATTTTTGGGTTAGGTCAATCCGTTCGCGAGATATGGGAGTTTGAAGCTAAGAAATGGTTGAGAAGACAACAAATTTTTTGCAATTCTGCTGCTCCAAACGCTTAACCAGAATGGACTAGGGAAAAAATACACATACCGTTGTAATCGGGCGAGGTTCTACTTTCAGATGCAATAGGAATTTTTGGGTTATGTCAATCCGTTCGCGAGATATGGGAGTTTGAAGCTAAGAAATGGTTGACAAGACAACAAATTTTTCGCACTTCTGCTGCTCCAATCGCTTAACCAGAATGGCCTAGGGGAAAAAAACACATACCGTTGTAATCGGGCGAGTTTCTACTTTCAGACGCAGCAGGAATTTTGGGTTTGGTCAATCCGTTCGCGAGATATGGGACTTTGAAACTAAGAAATGGTTGAGAAGACAACAAATTTTTCGCAATTCTGCTGCTCCAAACGCTTAACCAGAATGGGCTAGGGCAAAAATACACACACCGTTGTAATCCGGCGAGTTTCTACTTTCAGTTACAATAGGAATTTTTGGGTCTGGTCAATCCGTTCGCGAGATATGGGACTTTGAAGCTAAGAAATGGTTGACAAGACAACAAATTTTTCGCACTTCTGCTGCTCCAATCGCTTAACGAGAATGGCCTAGTGGAAAAATACACATACCGTTGTAATCGGGCGAGTTTCTACTTTCAGACGCAGCAGGAATTTTGGGTTTGGTCAATCCGTTCGCGAGATATGGGACTTTGAAGCTAAGAAATGGTTGAGAAGACAACAAATTTTTCGCAATTCTGCTGCTCCAAACGCTTAACCAGAATGGCCTAGGGAAAAAATACACATACCGTTGTAATCGGGCGAGTTTCTACTTTCAGATGCAATAGGAATTTTTGGGTTAGGTCAATCCGTTCGCGAGATATGGGACTTTGAATCTAAGAAATGGTTGAGAAGACAACAAATTTTTCGCATTTCTGCTGCTCCAAACGCTTAACCAGAATGGCCTAGGGAAAAAATACACATACCTTTGTAATCGGGCGAGTTTCTACTTTCAGATGCAATCGGAATTTTTGGGTTATGTCAATCCGTTCGCGAGATATGGGAGTTTGAAGCTAAGAAATGGTTGAAAAGACAACAAATTTTTCGCACTTCTGCTGCTCCAATCGCTTAACCAGAATGGCCTAGGGGAAAAAAAACACATACCGTTGTCATCGGGCGAGTTTCTACTTTCGGACCCAGCAGGAATTTTGGGTTTGGTCAATCCGTTCGCGAGATATGGGACTTTGAAACTAAGAAATGGTTGAGAAGACAACAAATTTTTCGCAATTCTGCTGCTCCAAACGCTTAACCAGAATGGCCTAGGGAAAAAATACGCATACCGTTGTAATCGGGCGAGTTTCTACTTTCAGACGCAACAGGAATTTTGGGTTTGGTCAATCCGTTCGCGAGATATGGGACTTTGAAGCTAAGAAATGGTTGAGAAGACAACAAATTTTTCGCAATTCTGCGGCTCCAAACGCTTAACCAGAATGGGGTAGGGGAAAAATACACATACCGTTGTAATCGGGCGAGTTTCTACTTTCAGATGCAATAGGAATTTTTGGGTTAGGTCAATCCGTTCGCGAGATATGGGAGTTTGAAGCCAAGAAATGGTTGAGAAGGCAAAAAATTTTTCGCAATTCTGCTGCTTCAAACGCTTAACCAGAATGGCCTAGGGAAAAAATACACATACCGTTGTAATCGGGCGAGTTTCTACTTTCAGTTACAATAGGAATTTTTGGGTCTGGTCAATCCGTTCGCGAGATATGGGACTTTGAAGCTAAGAAATGGTTGACAAGACAACAAATTTTTCGCAATTCTGCTGCTCCAAACGCTTAAACAGAATGTCCTACGGAAAAAATACACATACCGTCGTAATCGGGCGAGTTTCTACTTTCAGATGCAATAGGAATTTTTGGGTTAGGTCAATCCGTTCGCGAGATATGGGAGTTTGAAGCCAAGAAATGGTTGAGAAGGCAAAAAATTTTTCGCAATTCTGCTGCTCCAAACGCTTAACCAGAATGGCCTAGGGAAAAAATACACATACCGTTGTAATCGGGCGAGTTTCTACTTTCAGATGCAATAGGAATTTTTGGGTTAGGTCAATCCGTTCGCGAGATATGGGACTTTGAAGCTAAGAAATGGTTGACAAGACAACAAATATTTCGCAATTCTGCTGCTCCAATCGCTTAACCAGAATGGCCTAGGGGAAAAAAAACACATACCGTTGTCATCGGGCGAGTTTCTACTTTCGGACGCAGCAGGAATTTTGGGTTTGGTCAATCCGTTCGCGAGATATGGGACTTTGAAACTAAGAAATGGTTGAGAAGACAACAAATTTTTCGCAATTCTGCTGCTCCAAACGCTTAACCAGAATGGCCTAGGGAAAAAATACGCATACCGTTGTAATCGGGCGAGTTTCTACTTTCAGACGCAACAGGAATTTTGGGTTTGGTCAATCCGTTCGCGAGATATGGGACTTTGAAGCTAAGAAATGGTTGAGAAGACAACAAATTTTTCGCAATTCTGCGGCTCCAAACGCTTAACCAGAATGGGGTAGGGGAAAAATACACATACCGTTGTAATCGGGCGAGTTTCTACTTTCAGATGCAATAGGAATTTTTGGGTTAGGTCAATCCGTTCGCGAGATATGGGAGTTTGAAGCCAAGAAATGGTTGAGAAGGCAAAAAATTTTTCGCAATTCTGCTGCTTCAAACGCTTAACCAGAATGGCCTAGGGAAAAAATACACATACCGTTGTAATCGGGCGAGTTTCTACTTTCAGATGCAATAGGAATTTTTGGGTTAGGTCAATCCGTTCGCGAGATATGGGAGTTTGAAGCTAAGAAATGGTTGAGAAGACAACAAATTTTTTGCAATTCTGCTGCTCCAAACGCTTAACCAGAATGGACTAGGGAAAAAATACACATACCGTTGTAATCGGGCGAGGTTCTACTTTCAGATGCAATAGGAATTTTTGGGTTATGTCAATCCGTTCGCGAGATATGGGAGTTTGAAGCTAAGAAATGGTTGACAAGACAACAAATTTTTCGCACTTCTGCTGCTCCAATCGCTTAACCAGAATGGCCTAGGGGAAAAAAACACATACCGTTGTAATCGGGCGAGTTTCTACTTTCAGACGCAGCAGGAATTTTGGGTTTGGTCAATCCGTTCGCGAGATATGGGACTTTGAAACTAAGAAATGGTTGAGAAGACAACAAATTTTTCGCAATTCTGCTGCTCCAAACGCTTAACCAGAATGGGCTAGGGCAAAAATACACACACCGTTGTAATCCGGCGAGTTTCTACTTTCAGTTACAATAGGAATTTTTGGGTCTGGTCAATCCGTTCGCGAGATATGGGACTTTGAAGCTAAGAAATGGTTGACAAGACAACAAATTTTTCGCACTTCTGCTGCTCCAATCGCTTAACGAGAATGGCCTAGTGGAAAAATACACATACCGTTGTAATCGGGCGAGTTTCTACTTTCAGACGCAGCAGGAATTTTGGGTTTGGTCAATCCGTTCGCGAGATATGGGACTTTGAAGCTAAGAAATGGTTGAGAAGACAACAAATTTTTCGCAATTCTGCTGCTCCAAACGCTTAACCAGAATGGCCTAGGGAAAAAATACACATACCGTTGTAATCGGGCGAGTTTCTACTTTCAGATGCAATAGGAATTTTTGGGTTAGGTCAATCCGTTCGCGAGATATGGGACTTTGAATCTAAGAAATGGTTGAGAAGACAACAAATTTTTCGCATTTCTGCTGCTCCAAACGCTTAACCAGAATGGCCTAGGGAAAAAATACACATACCTTTGTAATCGGGCGAGTTTCTACTTTCAGATGCAATCGGAATTTTTGGGTTATGTCAATCCGTTCGCGAGATATGGGAGTTTGAAGCTAAGAAATGGTTGAGAAGGCAAAAAATTTTTCGCAATTCTGCTGCTTCAAACGCTTAACCAGAATGGCCTAGGGAAAAAATACACATACCGTTGTAATCGGGCGAGTTTCTACTTTCAGTTACAATAGGAATTTTTGGGTCTGGTCAATCCGTTCGCGAGATATGGGACTTTGAAGCTAAGAAATGGTTGACAAGACAACAAATTTTTCGCAATTCTGCTGCTCCAAACGCTTAAACAGAATGTCCTACGGAAAAAATACACATACCGTCGTAATCGGGCGAGTTTCTACTTTCAGATGCAATAGGAATTTTTGGGTTAGGTCAATCCGTTCGCGAGATATGGGAGTTTGAAGCCAAGAAATGGTTGAGAAGGCAAAAAATTTTTCGCAATTCTGCTGCTCCAAACGCTTAACCAGAATGGCCTAGGGAAAAAATACACATACCGTTGTAATCGGGCGAGTTTCTACTTTCAGATGCAATAGGAATTTTTGGGTTAGGTCAATCCGTTCGCGAGATATGGGACTTTGAAGCTAAGAAATGGTTGACAAGACAACAAATATTTCGCAATTCTGCTGCTCCAAACGCTTAAACAGAATGTCCTACGGAAAAAATACACATACCGTCGTAATCGGGCGAGTTTCTACTTTCAGATGCAATAGGAATTTTTGGGTCTGCTCAATCCGTTCGCGAGATATGGGACTTTGAAGCTAAGAAATGGTTGACAAGACAACAAATTTTTCGCACTTCTGCTGGTCCAATCGCTTAACCAGAATGGCCTAGGGGAAAAATACACATACCGTTGTAACCGGGCGAGTTTCTACTTTCAGATGCAATAGGAATTTTTGGGTTAGGTCAATCCGTTCGCGAGATATGGGAGTTTGAAGCCAAGAAATGGTTGAGAAGGCAAAAAATTTTTCGCAATTCTGCTGCTCCAAACGCTTAACCAGAATGGTCTAGGGAAAAAATACACATGCCGTTGTAATCGGGCGAGTTGCTACTTTCAGATGCAATCGGAATTTTTGGGTTAGGTCAATCCGTTCGCGAGATATGGGTGTTTGAAGCCAAGAAATGGTAGAGAAGGCGAAAAATTGTTCACAATTCTGCTGCTCCAAACGCTTAACCAGAATGGCCTAGGGTAAAAATACACTTACCGTTGTAATCGGGCGAGTTTCTACTTTCAGTTACAATAGGAATTTTTGGGTCTGGTCAATCCGTTCGCGAGATATGGGACTTTGAAGCTAAGAAATGGTTGACAAGACAACAAATTTTTCGCACTTCTGCTGGTCCAATCGCTTAACCAGAATGGCCTAGGGGAAAAATACACATACCGTTGTAACCGGGCGAGTTTCTACTTTCAGATGCAATAGGAATTTTTGGGTTAGGTCAATCCGTTCGCGAGATATGGGAGTTTGAAGCCAAGAAATGGTTGAGAAGGCAAAAAATTTTTCGCAATTCTGCTGCTCCAAACGCTTAAACAGAATGGCCCAGGGAAAAAATACACATAGCGTTGTAATCGGGCGAGTTTCTACTTTCAGTTACAATAGGAATTTTTGGGTTCGGTCAATCTGTTCGCGAGATATGGGAGTTTGAAGCCAAGAAATGGTTGAGAAGGCAAAAATTTTTCGCAATTCTGCTGCTTCAAACGCTTAACCAGAATGGCCTAGGGAAGAAATACACATACCCTTGTAATCGGGCGAGTTTCTACTTTCAGACGCAGAAGGAATTTTTGGGTTTGGTCAATCCGTTCGCGAGATATGGGACTTTGAATCTAAGAAATGGTTGAGGAGACAACAAATTTTTCGCATTTCTGCTGCTCCAAACGCTTAACCAGAATGGCCTAGGGAAAAAATACACATACCGTTGTAATCGGGCGAGTTTCTACTTTCAGTTACAATAGGAATTTTTGGGTCTGGTCAATCCGTTCGCGAGATATGGGACTTTGAAGCTAAGAAATGGTTGACAAGACAACAAATTTTTCGCACTTCTGCTGCTCCAATCGCTTAACCAGAATGGCCTAGGGGAAAAAAAACACATACCGTTGTAATCGGGCGAGTTTCTACTTTCAGACGCAGCAGGAATTTTGGGTTTGGTCAATCCGTTCGCGAGATATGGGACTTTGAAACTAAGAAATGGTTGAGAAGACAACAAATTTTTCGCATTTCTGCTGCTCCAAACGCTTAACCAGAATGGGCTAGGGCAAGAATACACACACCGTTGTAATCGGGCGAGTTTCTACTTTCAGTTACAATAGGAATTTTTGGGTCTGGTCAATCCGTTCGCGAGATATGGGACTTTGAAGCTAAGAAATGGTTGACAAGACAACAAATTTTTCGCACTTCTGCTGCTCCAATCGCTTAACGAGAATGGCCTAGGGGAAAAATACACATACCGTTGTAATCGGGCGAGTTTCTACTTTCAGACGCAGCAGGAATTTTGGGTTTGGTCAATCCGTTCGCGAGATATGGGACTTTGAAGCTAAGAAATGGTTGAGAAGACAACAAATTTTTCGCAATTCTGCTGCTCCAAACGCTTAACCAGAATGGCCTAGGGAAAAAATACACATACCGTTGTAATCGGGCGAGTTTCTACTTTCAGATGCAATAGGAATTTTTGGGTTAGGTCAATCCGTTCGCGAGATATGGGAGTTTGAAGCCAAGAAATGGTTGAGAAAGCAACAAATTTTTCGCAATTCTGCTGCTCCAAACGCTTAACCAGAATGGGGTAGGGAAAAAATACACATACCCTTGTAATCGGGCGAGTTTCTACTTTCAGACGCAGAAGGAATTTTTGGGTTTGGTCAATCCGTTCGCGAGATATGGGACTTTGAATCTAAGAAATGGTTGAGAAGACAACAAATTTTTCGCATTTCTGCTGCTCCAAACGCTTAACCAGAATGGCCTAGGGAAAAAATACACATACCTTTGTAATCGGGCGAGTTTCTACTTTCAGATGCAATCGGAATTTTTGGGTTAGGTCAATCCGTTCGCGAGATATGGGAGTTTGAAGCCAAGAAATGGTAGAGAAGGCGAAAAATTGTTCACAATTCTGCTTCTCCAAACGCTTAACCAGAATGGCCTAGGGAAAAAATACACATACCGTTGTAATCGGGCGAGGTTCTACTTTCAGATGCAATAGGAATTTTTGGGTTATGTCAATCCGTTCGCGAGATATGGGAGTTTGAAGCTAAGAAATGGTTGACAAGACAACAAATTTTTCGCACTTCTGCTGCTCCAATCGCTTAACCAGAATGGCCTAGGGGAAAAAAAACACATACCGTTGTCATCGGGCGAGTTTCTACTTTCGGACGCAGCAGAAATTTTGGGTTTGGTCAATCCGTTCGCGAGATATGGGACTTTGAAACTAAGAAATGGTTGAGAAGACAACAAATTTTTCGCAATTCTGCTGCTCCAAACGCTTAACCAGAATGGCCTAGGGAAAAAATACGCATACCGTTGTAATCGGGCGAGTTTCTACTTTCAGACGCAACAGGAATTTTGGGTTTGGTCAATCCGTTCGCGAGATATGGGACTTTGAAGCTAAGAAATGGTTGAGAAGACAACAAATTTTTCGCAATTCTGCGGCTCCAAACGCTTAACCAGAATGGGGTAGGGGAAAAATACACATACCGTTGTAATCGGGCGAGTTTCTACTTTCAGATGCAATAGGAATTTTTGGGTTAGGTCAATCCGTTCGCGAGATATGGGAGTTTGAAGCCAAGAAATGGTTGAGAAGGCAAAAAATTTTTCGCAATTCTGCTGCTTCAAACGCTTAACCAGAATGGCCTAGGGAAAAAATACACATACCGTTGTAATCGGGCGAGTTTCTACTTTCAGATGCAATAGGAATTTTTGGGTTAGGTCAATCCGTTCGCGAGATATGGGAGTTTGAAGCTAAGAAATGGTTGAGAAGACAACAAATTTTTTGCAATTCTGCTGCTCCAAACGCTTAACCAGAATGGCCTAGGGAAAAAATACACATACCGTTGTAATCGGGCGAGGTTCTACTTTCAGATGCAATAGGAATTTTTGGGTTATGTCAATCCGTTCGCGAGATATGGGAGTTTGAAGCTAAGAAATGGTTGACAAGACAACAAATTTTTCGCACTTCTGCTGCTCCAATCGCTTAACCAGAATGGCCTAGGGGAAAAAAACACATACCGTTGTAATCGGGCGAGTTTCTACTTTCAGACGCAGCAGGAATTTTGGGTTTGGTCAATCCGTTCGCGAGATATGGGACTTTGAAACTAAGAAATGGTTGAGAAGACAACAAATTTTTCGCAATTCTGCTGCTCCAAACGCTTAACCAGAATGGGCTAGGGCAAAAATACACACACCGTTGTAATCCGGCGAGTTTCTACTTTCAGTTACAATAGGAATTTTTGGGTCTGGTCAATCCGTTCGCGAGATATGGGACTTTGAAGCTAAGAAATGGTTGGCAAGACAACAAATTTTTCGCACTTCTGCTGCTCCAATCGCTTAACGAGAATGGCCTAGTGGAAAAATACACATACCGTTGTAATCGGGCGAGTTTCTACTTTCAGACGCAGCAGGAATTTTGGGTTTGGTCAATCCGTTCGCGAGATATGGGACTTTGAAGCTAAGAAATGGTTGAGAAGACAACAAATTTTTCGCAATTCTGCTGCTCCAAACGCTTAACCAGAATGGCCTAGGGAAAAAATACACATACCGTTGTAATCGGGCGAGTTTCTACTTTCAGATGCAATAGGAATTTTTGGGTTAGGTCAATCCGTTCGCGAGATATGGGACTTTGAATCCAAGAAATGGTTGAGAAGACAACAAATTTTTCGCATTTCTGCTGCTCCAAACGCTTAACCAGAATGGCCTAGGGAAAAAATACACATACCTTTGTAATCGGGCGAGTTTCTACTTTCAGATGCAATCGGAATTTTTGGGTTATGTCAATCCGTTCGCGAGATATGGGAGTTTGAAGCTAAGAAATGGTTGAAAAGACAACAAATTTTTCGCACTTCTGCTGCTCCAATCGCTTAACCAGAATGGCCTAGGGGAAAAAAAACACATACCGTTGTCATCGGGCGAGTTTCTACTTTCGGACCCAGCAGGAATTTTGGGTTTGGTCAATCCGTTCGCGAGATATGGGACTTTGAAACTAAGAAATGGTTGAGAAGACAACAAATTTTTCGCAATTCTGCTGCTCCAAACGCTTAACCAGAATGGCCTAGGGAAAAAATACGCATACCGTTGTAATCGGGCGAGTTTCTACTTTCAGACGCAACAGGAATTTTGGGTTTGGTCAATCCGTTCGCGAGATATGGGACTTTGAAGCTAAGAAATGGTTGAGAAGACAACAAATTTTTCGCAATTCTGCGGCTCCAAACGCTTAACCAGAATGGGGTAGGGGAAAAATACACATACCGTTGTAATCGGGCGAGTTTCTACTTTCAGATGCAATAGGAATTTTTGGGTTAGGTCAATCCGTTCGCGAGATATGGGAGTTTGAAGCCAAGAAATGGTTGAGAAGGCAAAAAATTTTTCGCAATTCTGCTGCTTCAAACGCTTAACCAGAATGGCCTAGGGAAAAAATACACATACCGTTGTAATCGGGCGAGTTTCTACTTTCAGTTACAATAGGAATTTTTGGGTCTGGTCAATCCGTTCGCGAGATATGGGACTTTGAAGCTAAGAAATGGTTGACAAGACAACAAATTTTTCGCAATTCTGCTGCTCCAAACGCTTAAACAGAATGTCCTACGGAAAAAATACACATACCGTCGTAATCGGGCGAGTTTCTACTTTCAGATGCAATAGGAATTTTTGGGTTAGGTCAATCCGTTCGCGAGATATGGGAGTTTGAAGCTAAGAAATGGTTGAGAAGACAACAAATTTTTTGCAATTCTGCTGCTCCAAACGCTTAACCAGAATGGCCTAGGGAAAAAATACACATACCGTTGTAATCGGGCGAGGTTCTACTTTCAGATGCAATAGGAATTTTTGGGTTATGTCAATCCGTTCGCGAGATATGGGAGTTTGAAGCTAAGAAATGGTTGACAAGACAACAAATTTTTCGCACTTCTGCTGCTCCAATCGCTTAACCAGAATGGCCTAGGGGAAAAAAACACATACCGTTGTAATCGGGCGAGTTTCTACTTTCAGACGCAGCAGGAATTTTGGGTTTGGTCAATCCGTTCGCGAGATATGGGACTTTGAAACTAAGAAATGGTTGAGAAGACAACAAATTTTTCGCATTTCTGCTGCTCCAAACGCTTAACCAGAATGGCCTAGGGAAAAAATACACATACCTTTGTAATCGGGCGAGTTTCTACTTTCAGATGCAATCGGAATTTTTGGGTTAGGTCAATCCGTTCGCGAGATATGGGAGTTTGAAGCCAAGAAATGGTAGAGAAGGCGAAAAATTGTTCACAATTCTGCTGCTCCAAACGCTTAACCAGAATGGCCTAGGGAAAAAATACACATACCGTTGTAATCGGGCGAGGTTCTACTTTCAGATGCAATAGGAATTTTTGGGTTATGTCAATCCGTTCGCGAGATATGGGAGTTTGAAGCTAAGAAATGGTTGACAAGACAACAAATTTTTCGCACTTCTGCTGCTCCAATCGCTTAACCAGAATGGCCTAGGGGAAAAAAACACATACCGTTGTAATCGGGCGAGTTTCTACTTTCAGACGCAGCAGGAATTTTGGGTTTGGTCAATCCGTTCGCGAGATATGGGACTTTGAAACTAAGAAATGGTTGAGGAGACAACAAATTTTTCGCATTTCTGCTGCTCCAAACGCTTAACCAGAATGGCCTAGGGAAAAAATACACATACCTTTGTAATCGGGCGAGTTTCTACTTTCAGATGCAATCGGAATTTTTGGGTTAGGTCAATCCGTTCGCGAGATATGGGAGTTTGAAGCCAAGAAATGGTAGAGAAGGCGAAAAATTGTTCACAATTCTGCTGCTCCAAACGCTTAACCAGAATGGCCTAGGGAAAAAATACACATACCGTTGTAATCGGGCGAGGTTCTACTTTCAGATGCAATAGGAATTTTTGGGTTATGTCAATCCGTTCGCGAGATATGGGAGTTTGAAGCTAAGAAATGGTTGACAAGACAACAAATTTTTCGCACTTCTGCTGCTCCAATCGCTTAACCAGAATGGCCTAGGGGAAAAAAACACATACCGTTGTAATCGGGCGAGTTTCTACTTTCAGACGCAGCAGGAATTTTGGGTTTGGTCAATCCGTTCGCGAGATATGGGAGTTTGAAGCCAAGAAATGGTAGAGAAGGCGAAAAATTGTTCACAATTCTGCTTCTCCAAACGCTTAACCAGAATGGCCTAGGGAAAAAATACACATACCTTTGTAATCGGGCGAGTTTCTACTTTCAGATGCAATCGGAATTTTTGGGTTAGGTCAATCCGTTCGCGAGATATGGGAGTTTGAAGCCAAGAAATGGTAGAGAAGGCGAAAAATTGTTCACAATTCTGCTGCTCCAAACGCTTAACCAGAATGGCCTAGGGAAAAAATACACATACCGTTGTAATCGGGCGAGGTTCTACTTTCAGATGCAATAGCAATTTTTGGGTTATGTCAAACCGTTCGCGAGATATGGGAGTTTGAATCTAAGAAATGGTTGACAAGATAACAAATTTTTCGCACTTCTGCTGCTCCAATCGCTTAACCAGAATGGCCTAGGGGAAAAAAACACATACCGTTGTCATCGGGCGAGTTTCTACTTTCGGACGCAGCAGGAATTTTGGGCTTGGTCAATCCGTTCGCGAGATATGGGACTTTGAAACTAAGAAATGGTTGAGAAGACAACAAATTTTTCGCATTTCTGCTGCTCCAAACGCTTAACCAGAATGGCCTAGGGAAAAAATACACATACCTTTGTAATCGGGCGAGTTTCTACTTTCAGATGCAATCGGAATTTTTGGGTTAGGTCAATCCGTTCGCGAGATATGGAGTTTGAAGCCAAGAAATGGTAGAGAAGGCGAAAAATTGTTCACAATTCTGCTGCTCCAAACGCTTAACCAGAATGGCCTAGGGAAAAAATACACATACCGTTGTAATCGGGCGAGGTTCTACTTTCAGATGCAATAGGAATTTTTGGGTTATGTCAATCCGTTCGCGAGATATGGGAGTTTGAAGCTAAGAAATGGTTGACAAGACAACAAATTTTTCGCACTTCTGCTGCTCCAATCGCTTAACCAGAATGGCCTAGGGGAAAAAAAACACATACCGTTGTCATCGGGCGAGTTTCTACTTTCGGACGCAGCAGGAATTTTGGGTTTGGTCAATCCGTTCGCGAGATATGGGACTTTGAAACTAAGAAATGGTTGAGAAGACAACAAATTTTTCGCAATTCTGCTGCTCCAAACGCTTAACCAGAATGGCCTAGGGAAAAAATACGCATACCGTTGTAATCGGGCGAGTTTCTACTTTCAGACGCAACAGGAATTTTGGGTTTGGTCAATCCGTTCGCGAGATATGGGACTTTGAAGCTAAGAAATGGTTGAGAAGACAACAAATTTTTCGCAATTCTGCGGCTCCAAACGCTTAACCAGAATGGCCTAGGGAAAAAATACACATACCGTTGTAATCGGGCGAGTTTCTACTTTCAGTTACAATAGGAATTTTTGGGTCTGGTCAATCCGTTCGCGAGATATGGGACTTTGAAGCTAAGAAATGGTTGACAAGACAACAAATTTTTCGCACTTCTGCTGCTCCAATCGCTTAACCAGAATGGCCTAGGGGAAAAATACACATACCGTTGTAACCGGGCGAGTTTCCACTTTCAGATGCAATAGGAATTTTTGGGTTAGGTCAATCCGTTCGCGAGATATGGGAGTTTGAAGCCAAGAAATGGTTGAGAAGGCAAAAAATTTTTCGCAATTCTGCTGCTCCAAACGCTTAAACAGAATGTCCTACGGAAAAAATACACATACCGTCGTAATCGGGCGAGTTTCTACTTTCAGATGCAATAGGAATTTTTGGGTTAGGTCAATCCGTTCGCGAGATATGGGAGTTTGAAGCTAAGAAATGGTTGAGAAGACAACAAATTTTTTGCAATTCTGCTGCTCCAAACGCTTAACCAGAATGGCCTAGGGAAAAAATACACATACCGTTGTAATCGGGCGAGGTTCTACTTTCAGATGCAATAGGAATTTTTGGGTTATGTCAATCCGTTCGCGAGATATGGGAGTTTGAAGCTAAGAAATGGTTGACAAGACAACAAATTTTTCGCACTTCTGCTGCTCCAATCGCTTAACGAGAATGGCCTAGGGGAAAAATACACATACCGTTGTAATCGGGCGAGTTTCTACTTTCAGACGCAGCAGGAATTTTGGGTTTGGTCAATCCGTTCGCGAGATATGGGACTTTGAAGCTAAGAAATGGTTGAGAAGACAACAAATTTTTCGCAATTCTGCTGCTCCAAACGCTTAACCAGAATGGCCTAGGGAAAAAATACACATACCGTTGTAATCGGGCGAGTTTCTACTTTCAGATGCAATAGGAACTTTTGGGTTAGGTCAATCCGTTCGCGAGATATGGGACTTTGAATCTAAGAAATGGTTGAGAAGACAACAAATTTTTCGCATTTCTGCTGCTCCAAACGCTTAACCAGAATGGCCTAGGGAAAAAATACACATACCTTTGTAATCGGGCGAGTTTCTACTTTCAGATGCAATCGGAATTTTTGGGTTAGGTCAATCCGTTCGCGAGATATGGGAGTTTGAAGCCAAGAAATGGTAGAGAAGGCGAAAAATTGTTCACAATTCTGCTGCTCCAAACGCTTAACCAGAATGGCCTAGGGAAAAAATACACATACCGTTGTAATCGGGCGAGGTTCTACTTTCAGATGCAATAGGAATTTTTGGTTTATGTCAATCCGTTCGCGAGATATGGGAGTTTGAAGCTAAGAAATGGTTGACAAGATAACAAATTTTTCGCACTTCTGCTGCTCCAATCGCTTAACCAGAATGGCCTAGGGGAAAAAAAACACATACCGTTGTCATCGGGCGAGTTTCTACTTTCGGACGCAGCAGGAATTTTGGGCTTGGTCAATCCGTTCGCGAGATATGGGACTTTGAAACTAAGAAATGGTTGAGAAGACAACAAATTTTTCGCAATTCTGCTGCTCCAAACGCTTAACCAGAATGGCCTAGGGAAAAAATACGCATACCGTTGTAATCGGGCGAGTTTCTACTTTCAGACGCAACAGGAATTTTTGGGTTAGGTCAATCCGTTCGCGAGATATGGGAGTTTGAAGCCAAGAAATGGTTGAGAAGGCAAAAAATTTTTCGCAATTCTGCTGCTCCAAACGCTTAACCAGAATGCCCTAGGGAAAAAATACACATACCGTTGTAATCGATCGAGTTTCTACTTTCAGTTACAATAGGAATTTTTGGGTTCGGTCAATCCGTTCGCGAGATATGGGACTTTGAAGCTAAGAAATCGTTGACAAGACAACAAATTTTTCGCACTTCTGCTGCTCCAATCGCTTAACCAGAATGCCCTAGGGGAAAAATACGCATACCGTTGTAATCGGGCGAGTTTCTACTTTCAGACGCAGCAGGAATTTTGGGTTTGGTCAATCCGTTCGCGAGATATGGGACTTTGAAGCTAAGAAATGGTTGAGAAGACAACAAATTTTTCGCAATTCTGCGGCTCCAAACGCTTAACCAGAATGGGGTAGGGGAAAAATACACATACCGTTGTAATCGGGCGCGTTTCTACTTTCAGATGCAATAGGAATTTTTGGGTTAGGTCAATCCGTTCGCGAGATATGGGAGTTTGAAGCCAAGAAATGGTTGAGAAGGCAAAAAATTTTTCGCAATTCTGCTGCTTCAAACGCTTAACCAGAATGGCCTAGGGAAAAAATACACATACCGTTGTAATCGGGCGAGTTTCTACTTTCAGTTACAATAGGAATTTTTGGGTCTGGTCAATCCGTTCGCGAGATATGGGACTTTGAATCTAAGAAATGGTTGAGAAGACAACAAATTTTTCGCATTTCTGCTGCTCCAAACGCTTAACCAGAATGGCCTAGGGAAAAAATACACATACCTTTGTAATCGGGCGAGTTTCTACTTTCAGATGCAATCGGAATTTTTGGGTTAGGTCAATCCGTTCGCGAGATATGGGAGTTTGAAGCCAAGAAATGGTAGAGAAGGCGAAAAATTGTTCACAATTCTGCTGCTCCAAACGCTTAACCAGAATGGCCTAGGGAAAAAATACACATACCGTTGTAATCGGGCGAGGTTCTACTTTCAGATGCAATAGGAATTTTTGGGTTAGGTCAATCCGTTCGCGAGATATGGGAGTTTGAAGCCAAGAAATGGTTGAGAAGGCAAAAAATTTTTCGCAATTCTGCTGCTTCAAACGCTTAACCAGAATGGCCTAGGGAAAAAATACACATACCGTTGTAATCGGGCGAGTTTCTACTTTCAGTTACAATAGGAATTTTTGGGTCTGGTCAATCCGTTCGCGAGATATGGGACTTTGAAGCTAAGAAATGGTTGACAAGACAACAAATTTTTCGCAATTCTGCTGCTCCAATCGCTTAACCAGAATGGCCTAGGGGAAAAATACACATACCGTTGTAACCGGGCGAGTTTCTACTTTCAGATGCAATAGGAATTTTTGGGTTAGGTCAATCCGTTCGCGAGATATTGGAGTTTGAAGCCAAGAAATGGTTGAGAAGGCAAAAAATTTTTCGCAATTCTGCTGCTCCAAACGCTTAAACAGAATGTCCTACGGAAAAAATACACATACCGTCGTAATCGGGCGAGTTTCTACTTTCATATGCAATCGGAATTTTTGGTTTATGTCAATCCGTTCGCGAGATATGGGAGTTTGAAGCCAAGAAATGGTTGAGAAGGCAAAAAATTATTCGCATTTCTGCTGCTCCAAACGCTTAACCAGAATGGCCCAGGGAAAAAATACACATACCGTTGTAATCGGGCGAGTTTCTACTTTCAGACGCAGCAGGAATTTTTGGGTTTGGTCAATCCGTTCGCGAGATATGGGACATTGAAGCCAAGAAATGGTTGAGAAGGCAAAAAATTTTTCGCAATTCTGCTGCTCCAAACTCTTAACCAGAATGGTCTAGGGAAAAAATACACATACCGTTGTAATCGGGCGAGTTTCTACTTTCAGATGCAATAGGAATTTTGGGTTTGGTCAATCCGTTCGCGAGATATGGGACTTTGAAGCTAAGAAATGGTTGTGAAGACAACAAATATTTCGCACTTCTGCTGCCCCAATCGCTTAACCAGAATGCCCTAGGGGAAAAATACGCATACCGTTGTAATCGGGCGAGTTTCTACTTTCAGACGCAGCAGGAATTTTGGGTTTGGTCAATCCGTTCGTGAGATATGGGAGTTTGAAGCCAAGAAATGGTTGAGAAGGCAAAAAATTTTTCGCAATTCTGCTGCTCCAAACGCTTAACCAGAATGGCCCAGGGAAAAAATACACATACCGTTGTAATCGGGCGAGTTTCTACTTTCAGACGCAGCAGGAATTTTTGGGTTTGGTCAATCCGTTCGCGAGATATGGGACTTTGAAGCTAAGAAATGGATGAGAAGACAACAAATTTTTCGCAATTCTGCTGCTCCAAACGCTTAACCAGAATGGGGTCGGGAAAAAATACACATACCGTTGTAATCGGGCGAGTTTCTACTTTCAGATGCAATAGGAATTTTTGGGTTAGGTCAATCCGTTCGCGAGATATGGGAGTTTGAAGCCAAGAAATGGTAGAGAAGGCAAAAAATTGTTCACAATTCTGCTGCTCCAAACGCTTAACCAGAATGGTCTAGGGAAAAAATACACATACCGTTGTAATCGGGCGAGGTTCTACTTTCAGGTGCAATAGGCATTTTTGGGTTAGGTCAATCCGTTCGCGAGATATGGGAGTTTGAAGCCAAAAAATTACTGAGAAGGCAAAAAAGTTTTCGCAATTCTGCTGCTTCAAACGCTTAACCAGAATGGCCTAGGGAAAAAATACACATACCGTTGTATTCGGGCGAGTTTCTACTTACAGTTACAATAGGAATTTTTGGGTGTGGTCAATCCGTTCGCGAGATATGGGACTTTGAAGCTAAGAAATGGTTGACAAGACAACAAATTTTTCGCACTTCTGCTGCTCCAATCGCTTAACGAGAATGGCCTAGGGGAAAAATACACATACCGTTGTAATCGGGCGAGTTTCTACTTTCAGACGCAGCAGGAATTTTGGGTTTGGTCAATCCGTTCGCGAGATATGGGACTTTGAAGCTAAGAAATGGTTGAGAAGACAACAAATTTTTCGCAATTCTGCTGCTCCAAACGCTTAACCAGAATGGCCTAGGGAAAAAATACGCATACCGTTGTAATCGGGCGAGTTTCTACTTTCAGACGCAGCAGGAATTTTGGGTTTGGTCAATCCGTTCGCGAGATATGGGAGTTTGAAGCGAAGAAATGGTTGAGAAGGCAAAAAATTTTTCGCAATTCTGCTGCTCCAATCGCTTAACCAGAATGGCCTAGGGGAAAAATACACATACCGTTGTAACCGGGCGAGTTTCTACTATCAGATGCAATAAGAATTTTTGGGTTAGGTCAATCCGTTCGCGAGATATGGGAGTTTGAAGCCAAGAAATGGTTGAGAATGCAACAAATTTTTCGCAATTCTGCTGCTCCAAACGCTTAACCAGAATGGGGTAGGGAAAAAATACAAATACCTTTGTAATCGGGCGAGTTTCTACTTTCAGATGCAATAGGAATTTTTGGGTTAGGTCAATCCGTTCGCGAGATATGGGAGTTTGAAGCCAAGAAATGGTTGAGAAGGCAAAAAATTTTTCGCAATTCTGCTGCTCCAAACGCTTAAACAGAATGTCCTACGGAAAAAATACACATACCGTCGTAATCGGGCGAGTTTCTACTTTCATATGCAATCGGAATTTTTGGTTTATGTCAATCCGTTCGCGAGATATGGGAGTTTGAAGCCAAGAAATGGTTGAGAAGGCAAAAAATTATTCGCATTTCTGCTGCTCCAAACGCTTAACCAGAATGGCCCAGGGAAAAAATACACATACCGTTGTAATCGGGCGAGTTTCTACTTTCAGACGCAGCAAGAATTTTTGGGTTTGGTCAATCCGTTCGCGAGATATGGGACATTGAAGCCAAGAAATGGTTGAGAAGGCAAAAAATTTTTCGCAATTCTGCTGATCCAAACTCTTAACCAGAATGGTCTAGGGAAAAAATACACATACCGTTGTAATCGGGCGAGTTTCTACTTTCAGATGCAATAGGAATTTTGGGTTTGGTCAATCCGTTCGCGAGATATGGGACTTTGAAGCTAAGAAATGGTTGTGAAGACAACAAATATTTCGCACTTCTGCTGCCCCAATCGCTTAACCAGAATGCCCTAGGGGAAAAATACGCATACCGTTGTAATCGGGCGAGTTTCTACTTTCAGACGCAGCAGGAATTTTGGGTTTGGTCAATCCGTTCGTGAGATATGGGAGTTTGAAGCCAAGAAATGGTTGAGAAGGCAAAAAATTTTTCGCAATTCTGCTGCTCCAAACGCTTAACCAGAATGGCCCAGGGAAAAAATACACATACCGTTGTAATCGGGCGAGTTTCTACTTTCAGACGCAGCAGGAATTTTTGGGTTTGGTCAATCCGTTCGCGAGATATGGGACTTTGAAGCTAAGAAATGGATGAGAAGACAACAAATTTTTCGCAATTCTGCTGCTCCAAACGCTTAACCAGAATGGGGTCGGGAAAAAATACACATACCGTTGTAATCGGGCGAGTTTCTACTTTCAGATGCAATAGGAATTTTTGGGTTAGGTCAATCCGTTCGCGAGATATGGGAGTTTGAAGCCAAAAAATTACTGAGAAGGCAAAAAAGTTTTCGCAATTCTGCTGCTTCAAACGCTTAACCAGAATGGCCTAGGGAAAAAATACACATACCGTTGTATTCGGGCGAGTTTCTACTTACAGTTACAATAGGAATTTTTGGGTGTGGTCAATCCGTTCGCGAGATATGGGACTTTGAAGCTAAGAAATGGTTGACAAGACAACAAATTTTTCGCAATTCTGCTGCTCCAATCGCTTAACGAGAATGGCCTAGGGGTAAAATACACATACCGTTGTAATCGGGCGAGTTTCTACTTTCAGACGCAGCAGGAATTTTGGGTTTGGTCAATCCGTTCGCGAGATATGGGACTTTGAAGCTAAGAAATGGTTGAGAAGACAACAAATTTTTCGCAATTCTGCTGCTCCAAACGCTTAACCAGAATGGCCTAGGGAAAAAATACGCATACCGTTGTAATCGGGCGAGTTTCTACTTTCAGACGCAGCAGGAATTTTGGGTTTGGTCAATCCGTTCGCGAGATATGGGAGTTTGAAGCCAAGAAATGGTTGAGAAGGCAAAAAATTTTTCGCAATTCTGCTGCTCCAATCGCTTAACCAGAATGGCCTAGGGAAAATATACACATACCGTTGTAATCAGGCGAGGTTCTACTTTCAGATGCAATAGGAATTTTTGGGTTAGGTCAATCCGTTCGCGAGATATGGGAGTTTGAAGCCAAGAAATGGTTGAGAAGGCAAAAAATTTATCGCAATTCTGCTGCTTCAAACGCTTAACCAGAATGGCCTAGGGAAAAAATACACATACCGTTGTAATCGGGCGAGTTTCTACTTTCAGACGCAGCAGGAATTTTGGGTTTGGTCAATCCGTTCGCGAGATATGGGACTTTGAAGCTAAGAAATGGTTGACAAGACAACAAATTTTTCGCAATTCTGCTGCTCCAATCGCTTAACGAGAATGGCCTAGGGGAAAAATACACATACCGTTGTAATCGGGCGAGTTTCTACTTTCAGACGCAGCAGGAATTTTGGGTTTGGTCAATCCGTTCGCGAGATATGGGACTTTGAAGCTAAGAAATGGTTGAGAAGACAACAAATTTTTCGCAATTCTGCTGCTCCAAACTCTTAACCAGAATGGCCTAGGGAAAATATACACATACCGTTGTAATCAGGCGAGGTTCTACTATCAGATGCAATAAGAATTTTTGGGTTAGGTCAATCCGTTCGCGAGATATGGGAGATTGAAGCCAAGAAATGGTTGAGAATGCAACAAATTTTTCGCAATTCTGCTGCTCCAAACGCTTAACCAGAATGGGGTAGGGAAAAAATACAAATACCTTTGTAATCGGGAGAGTTTCTACTTTCACAAGCAACAGGAATTTTTGGGTTTGGTCAATCCGTTCGCGAGATATGGGAGTTTGAAGCCAAGAAATTGTTGAGAAGGCAAAAAATTTTTCGCAATTCTGCTGCTCCAAACGCTTAACCAGAATGGCCTAGGGAAAAAATACACATACCGTTGTAATCGGGCGAGTTTCTACTTTCAGATACAATAGGAATTTTTGGGTTTTGTTCAATCCGTTCGCGAGATATGGGACTTTGAAGCTAACAAATGGTTGACAAGACAACAAATTTTTCGCACTTCTGCTGCTCCAATCGCTTAACCAGAATGTCCTAGGGGAAAAATACACATACCGTTGTAACCGGGCGAGTTTCTACTTTCAGATGCAATAGGAATTTTTGGGTTAGGTCAATCCGTTCGCGAGATATGGGAGTTTGAAGCCAAGAAATGGTTGAGAAGGCAAAAAATTTTTCGCAATTCTGCTGCTCCAAACGCTTAAACAGAATGGCCCAGGGAAAAAATACACATACCGTTGTAATCGGGCGAGTTTCTACTTTCAGTTACAATAGGAATTTTTGGGTTCGGTCAATCCGTTCGCGAGATATGGGAGTTTGAAGCCAAGAAATGGTTGAGAAGGCAAAAAATTTTTCGCAATTCTGCTGCTCCAAACGCTTAACCAGAATGGCCTAGGGAAAAAATACACATACCGTTGTAATCGGGCGAGTTTCTACTTTCAGATGCAATAGGAATTTTTGGGTTAGGTCAATCCGTTCGCGAGATATGGGAGTTTGAAGCCAAGAAATGGTTGAGACGGCAAAAAATTGTTCACAATTCTGCTGCTCCAAACGCTTAACCAGAATGGCCTAGGGGAAAGACACATACCGTTGTAATCGGGCGAGTTTCTTCTTTCAGACGCAGAAGGAATTTTTGGGTTTGGTCAATCCGTTCGCGAGATACGGGACTTTGAATCTAAGAAATGGTTGAGAAGACAACAAATTTTTCGCAATTCTGCTGCTCCAAACGCTTAACCAGAATGGCCTAGGGAAAAAATACGCACACCCTTGTAATCGGGCGAGTTTCTACTTTCAGACGCAGAAGGAATTTTTGGGTTTGGTCAATCCGTTCGCGAGATACGGGACTTTGAATCTAAGAAATGGTTGAGAAGACAACAAATTTTTCGCATTTCTGCTGCTCCAAACGCTTAACCAGAATGGCCTAGGGGAAAGACACATACCGTTGTAATCGGGCGAGTTTCTTCTTTCAGACGCAGCAGGAATTTTGGGTTTGGTCAATCCGTTCGCGAGATATGGGACTTTGAAGCTAAGAAATGGTTGAGAAGACAACAAATTTTGCGCAATTCTGCTGCTCCAAACGCTTAACCAGAATGGGCTAGGGCAAAAATACACATACCGTTGTGATCGGGCGAGTTTCTACTTTCAGATGCAATAGGAATTTTTGGGTTAGGTCAATCCGTTCGCGAGATATGGGAGTTTGAAGCCAAGAAATGGTAGAGAAGGCAAAAAATTGTTCACAATTCTGCTGCTCCAAACGCTTAACCAGAATGGCCTAGGGAAAATATACACATACCGTTGTAATCAGGCGAGGTTCTACTTTCAGATGCAATAGGAATTTTTGGGTTAGGTCAATCCGTTCGCGAGATATGGGAGTTTGAAGCCAAGAAATGGTTGAGAAGGCAAAAAATTTATCGCAATTCTGCTGCTTCAAACGCTTAACCAGAATGGCCTAGGGAAAAAATACACATACCGTTGTAATCGGGCGAGTTTCTACTTTCAAACGCAGCTGGAATTTTTGGGTTTGGTCAATCCGTTCGCGAGATATGGGACTTTGAAGCCAAGAAATGGTTGACAAGACAACAAATTTTTCGCACTTCTGCTGCTCCAATCGCTTAACGAGAATGGCCTAGGGGAAAAATACACATACCGTTGTAATCGGGCGAGTTTCTACTTTCAGACGCAGCAGGAATTTTGGGTTTGGTCAATCCGTTCGCGAGATATGGGACTTTGAAGCTAAGAAATGGTTGAGAAGACAACAAATTTTTCGCAATTCTGCTGCTCCAAACACTTAACCAGAATGGCCTAGGGAAAAAATACACATACCGTTGTAATCGGGCGAGTTTCTACTTTCAGATGCAATAGGAATTTTTGGGTTAGGTCAATCCGTTCGCGAGATATGGGACTTTGAATCTAAGAAATGGTTGAGAAGACAACAAATTTTTCGCATTTCTGCTGCTCCAAACGCTTAACCAGAATGGCCTAGGGAAAAAATACACATACCTTTGTAATCGGGCGAGTTTCTACTTTCAGATGCAATCGGAATTTTTGGGTTAGATCAATCCGTTCGCGAGATATGGGAGTTTGAAGCCAAGAAATGGTAGAGAAGGCGAAAAATTGTTCACAATTCTGCTTCTCCAAACGCTTAACCAGAATGGCCTAGGGAAAAATTACACATACCGCTGTAATCGGGCGAGGTTCTACTTTCAGATGCAATAGGAATTTTTGGGTTATGTCAATCCGTTCGCGAGATATGGGAGTTTGAAGCTAAGAAATGGTTGACAAGATAACAAATTTTTCGCACTTCTGCTGCTCCAATCGCTTAACCAGAATGGCCTAGGGGAAAAAAAACACATACCGTTGTCATCGGGCGAGTTTCTACTTTCGGACGCAGCAGGAATTTTGGGTTTTGTCAATCCGTTCGCGAGATATGGGACTTTGAAACTAAGAAATGGTTGAGAAGACAACAAATTTTTCGCAATTCTGCTGCTCCAAACGCTTAACCAGAGTGGCCTAGGGAAAAAATACACATACCGTTCTAATCGATCGAGTTTCTACTTTCAGTTACAATAGGAATTTTTGGGTTCGGTCAATCCGTTCGCGAGATATGGGACTTTGAAGCTAAGAAATCGTTGACAAGACAACAAATTTTTCGCACTTCTGCTGCTCCAATCGCTTAACCAGAATGCCCTAGGGGAAAAATACGCATACCGTTGTAATCGGGCGAGTTTCTACTTTCAGACGCAGCAGGAATTTTGGGTTTGGTCAATCCGTTCGCGAGATATGGGACTTTGAAGCTAAGAAATGGTTGAGAAGACAACAAATTTTTCGCAATTCTGCGGCTCCAAACGCTTAACCAGAATGGGGTAGGGGAAAAATACACATACCGTTGTAATCGGGCGCGTTTCTACTTTCAGATGCAATAGGAATTTTTGGGTTAGGTCAATCCGTTCGCGAGATATGGGAGTTTGAAGCCAAGAAATGGTTGAGAAGGCAAAAAATTTTTCGCAATTCTGCTGCTTCAAACGCTTAACCAGAATGGCCTAGGGAAAAAATACACATACCGTTGTAATCGGGCGAGTTTCTACTTTCAGTTACAATAGGAATTTTTGGGTCTGGTCAATCCGTTCGCGAGATATGGGACTTTGAAGCTAAGAAATGGTTGACAAGACAACAAATTTTTCGCAATTCTGCTGCTCCAATCGCTTAACCAGAATGGCCTAGGGGAAAAATACACATACCGTTGTAACCGGGCGAGTTTCTACTTTCAGATGCAATAGGAATTTTTGGGTTAGGTCAATCCGTTCGCGAGATATGGGAGTTTGAAGCCAAGAAATGGTAGAGAAGGCAAAAAATTGTTCACAATTCTGCTGCTCCAAACGCTTAACCAGAATGGCCTAGGGAAAATATACACATACCGTTGTAATCAGGCGAGGTTCTACTTTCAGATGCAATAGGAATTTTTGGGTTAGGTCAATCCGTTCGCGAGATATGGGAGTTTGAAGCCAAGAAATGGTTGAGAAGGCAAAAAATTTATCGCAATTCTGCTGCTTCAAACGCTTAACCAGAATGTCCTAGGGAAAAAATACACATACCGTTGTAATCGGGCGAGTTTCTACTTTCAAACGCAGCTGGAATTTTTGGGTTTGGTCAATCCGTTCGCGAGATTTGGGACTTTGAAGCCAAGAAATGGTTGGGAAGGCAAAAAATTTTTAGCAATTCTGCTGCTTCAAACGCTTAACCAGAATGGCCTAGGGAAAAAATACACATACCGTTGTAATCGGGCGAGTTTCTACTTTCAGTTACAATAGGAATTTTTCGGTCTGGTCAATCCGTTCGCGAGATATGGGACTTTGAAGCTAAGAAATGGTTGACAAGACAACAAATTTTTCGCACTTCTGCTGCTCCAATCGCTTAACCAGAATGGGCTAGGGAAAAATTCACATACCGTTGTAATTGGGCGTGTTTCTACTTTCAGACGCAACAGGAATTTTTGGGTTAGGACAATCCGTTCGCGAGATATGGGAGTTTGAAGCCAAGAAATGGTTGAGAGGGCAAAAAATTTTTCGCAATTCTGCTGCTCCAAACGCTTAAACAGAATGGCCCAGGGAAAAAAAACATACCGTTGTAATCGGGCGAGTTTCTACTTTCAGTTACAATAGGAATTTTTGGGTCTGGTCAATCCGTTCGCGAGATATGGGACTTTGAACCTAAGAAATGGTTGACAAGATAACAAATTTTTCGCAATTCTGCTGCTCCAAACGCTTAACCAGAATGGGGTTGGGAAAAAATACACATACTGTTGTAATCGGGAGAGTTGCTACTTTCACAAGCAACAGGAATTTTTGGGTTTCGTCAATCCGTTCGCGAGATATGGGAGTTTGAAGCCAAGAAATGGTTGAGAAGGCATAAAATTTTTCGCAATTCTGCTGATCCAAACGCTTAACCAGAATGGCCTAGGGGAAAGACACATACCGTTGTAATCGGGCGAGTTTCTACTTTCAGACGCAGCAGGAATTTTGGGTTTGGTCGATCCGTTCGCGAGATATGGGACTTTGAAGCTAAGAAATGGTTGAGAAGACAACAAATTTTGCGCAATTCTGCTGCTCCAAACGCTTAACCAGAATGGGCTAGGGCAAAAATACACATACCGTTGTAATCGGGCGAGTTTCTACTTTCAGATGCAATAGGAATTTTTGGGTTAGGTCAATCCGTTCGCGAGATATGGGAGTTTGAAGCCAAGAAATGGTAGAGAAGGCAAAAAATTGTTCACAATTCTGCTGCTCCAAACGCTTAACCAGAATGGCCTAGGGAAAATATACACATACCGTTGTAATCGGGCGAGGTTCTACTTTCAGATGCAATAGGAATTTTTGGGTTAGGTCAATCCGTTCGCGAGATATGGGAGTTTGAAGCCAAGAAATGGTTGAGAAGGCAAAAAATTTATCGCAATTCTGCTGCTTCAAACGCTTAACCAGAATGGCCTAGGGAAAATATACACATACCGTTGTAATCGGGCGAGGTTCTACTTTCAGATGCAATAGGAATTTTTGTGTTAGGTCAATCCGTTCGCGAGATATGGGAGTTTGAAGCCAAGAAATGGTAGAGAAGGCAAAAAATTGTTCACAATTCTGCTGCTCCAAACGCTTAACCAGAATGGCCTAGGGAAAATATACACATACCGTTGTAATCAGGCGAGGTTCTACTTTCAGATGCAATAGGAATTTTTGGGTTAGGTCAATCCGTTCGCGAGATATGGGAGTTTGAAGCCAAGAAATGGTTGAGAAGGCAAAAAATTTATCGCAATTCTGCTGCTTCAAACGCTTAACCAGAATGTCCTAGGGAAAAAATACACATACCGTTGTAATCGGGCGAGTTTCTACTTTCAAACGCAGCTGGAATTTTTGGGTTTGGTCAATCCGTTCGCGAGATTTGGGACTTTGAAGCCAAGAAATGGTTGGGAAGGCAAAAAATTTTTAGCAATTCTGCTGCTTCAAACGCTTAACCAGAATGGCCTAGGGAAAAAATACACATACCGTTGTAATCGGGCGAGTTTCTACTTTCAGTTACAATAGGAATTTTTCGGTCTGGTCAATCCGTTCGCGAGATATGGGACTTTGAAGCTAAGAAATGGTTGACAAGACAACAAATTTTTCGCACTTCTGCTGCTCCAATCGCTTAACCAGAATGGGCTAGGGAAAAATTCACATACCGTTGTAATTGGGCGTGTTTCTACTTTCAGACGCAACAGGAATTTTTGGGTTAGGACAATCCGTTCGCGAGATATGGGAGTTTGAAGCCAAGAAATGGTTGAGAGGGCAAAAAATTTTTCGCAATTCTGCTGCTCCAAACGCTTAAACAGAATGGCCCAAGGAAAAAATACACATACCGTTGTAATCGGGCGAGTTTCTACTTTCAGTTACAATAGGAATTTTTGGGTCTGGTCAATCCGTTCGCGAGATATGGGACTTTGAACCTAAGAAATGGTTGACAAGATAACAAATTTTTCGCAATTCTGCTGCTCCAAACGCTTAACCAGAATGGGGTTGGGAAAAAATACACATACTGTTGTAATCGGGAGAGTTGCTACTTTCACAAGCAACAGGAATT
>NW_027479822.1:0-62314 GCF_051014685.1 Ptiloglossa arizonensis
ACGTATAGTACCGTATAACGTATAAGTCATAACGTATAAACGTATAACGTATAACGTAATAACGTATAACGTATAACGTACTAACGTATAAACGTATAACGTATAAACGTATAACGTATAACGTATAACGTATAACGTAACGTAAAACGTATAACGTAAGTATAAAACGTAATGACGTATCACGTATAAGGTATGACCTATAACTTATAGCGTATAACGTATAACGTATAACGTATAACGTATAAAAGTATAGCGTATAACATATAACGTATGACGTATAACGTATAACGTATAACTTATAACGTATAACGTATAACGTATAACGTATAACGTATAACGTATAACGTATAACCTATAACGTATAACGTATTACGTATAGCGCATAACGTATAACGTATAGCGTATAACGCATAACGTATACCGTATTACGAATAACGTATAACGTCTGACGTATAATGTATAAGGTATAACGTATAACGTATAACCTATAACGTATAACGTGGAACGTATAACGTATAACGTATAACGTATACCGTATAGCGTATAAACGTATAACGTATAAACGTATAACGTATAACGTATAACGTATAACGTATAACGTATAACGTATAACGTATAACGTATAACGTATAAACGTATAACGTATAACGTATAACGTATAACGTATAACGTATAACGTATAACGTATAACGTATAACGTATAACGTATAACGCATAACGTATAACGTATAACGTATAACGTATAACGTATAACGAATAACGTATAACGTATAACGTGTGACGTATAATGTATAAGCTATAAACTATAACGTATAACGTATAACGTATAACGTATAACGTATAACGTATAACGTATAACGTATAACGTAATGACGTATAACTTTTAACGTATAACGTATAACGTATAGCGTATAACGTATAACGTATAACGTAAAAAACGTATAACGTATAACGTATAACGTATAACGTATAACGTATAACGTATAACGTATAACGTATAACGTATAAGTATAAGTATAACGTATAACGTATAACGTATAACGTATAACGTATAACGTATAACGTATAAGTATCACGCATAACGTATAACGTATAACGCATAACGTATACCGTATAACGTATAACGTATACACGTATAACGTATAACGTACAAGTAAACGTATAACGTATAACGTATAAACGTATAACGTTAACATCTATAACGTATAACGTATAACGTATAACGTATAACGTATAACGTCTAACGTATAACGTACTACTCGAACGTATAACCGTATAACGTATAACGTACCAGTAAACGTAAACCGTATAAACGTATAACGTGATAACGTATAACGTATAACCGTAGATAACGTATAAGCTAAACGTATAACGCTATAACGTATAACGTATAACGCATAACGTATATCCTATAACGCTATAACGTATACCGTATAACGTATAACGTATAACGTATAAAGTACACGTAAACGTATACGTATAACGTATAACGTATAACGTATAACGTATAACGTATAACGTATAACGTATAACGTATAACGTATAACGTATGCAGTATAACGTATAAACGTATAACGTATAACGTATAACTAAACGTATAACGTAAAACGTATAACGTATAACGTATACGTATAACGTATAACGTATAACTTATAACGTTAAACGCGTATAACGTATAACGTATAACGTATAACGTATAAAGTATAACGTATAACGTATAAGTATAACGTATAACGTATAACGTATAACGTATAACGTATAACGTATAACGTATAACGTATAACGTATAAGTATAACGTACTAACGATATAAACGTATAACGTAAACGTATAACGTATAACGTAACGTATAACGTATAAGCGTATCACGTATAACGGTATGACCTATAACTTATAGCGTATAACGTATAAACGTATACGTATAACGTATAAAGTATAGCGTATAACATATAACGTATGACGTATAACGTATAAGTATAACTTATAACGTATAACGTATAACGTATAACGTATAACGTATAACGTATAACGTATAACGTATAACCCTATAACGTATAACGTATAACGTATAGCGCATAACGTATAACGTATAGCGTATAAACGCTATAACGTATACCGTATTACGTATAACGTATAACGTCTGACGTATAATGTATAAGGTATAACGTATAACGTATAACCTATAACGTATAACGTGGAAGTAACGTATAACGTATACGTATAACGTATAGCGTATAACGTATAACGTATAACGTATAACGTATAACGTATAACGTATAACGTATAACGTATAACGTATAACGTATAACGTATAACGTATAACGTAAACGTATAACGTATAACGTATAACGTATAACGTAATACGTATAACGTATAACGTATAACGTATTACGTATAACGTATCACGTATATCGTATAACGTATAACGTATAAACGTATAACGTATAACGTATAACGTATAAGTATAACGTATAAACGTATAACGTATAACGTATAACGTATAAACGTATAACGTATAACGTATAACGTATAACGTATAACGTATAACGTACTAACGTATAACGTATAACGTATAACGTATACGTATAACGAATAACGTATAACGTATAACGTGTGACGTATAACTGTATAAGGTACTAAACTATAACGTATAACGTATAACGTACTAACGTATAACGTATAACGTATAACGTATAACGTATAACGTATGACGTATAACTTTTAAACGTACTAACGTATAACGTATAGCGTATAACGTATAACGTATAACGTAAAACGTATAACGTATACGTATAACGTATAACGTATAACGTATAACTTATAACGTATAACGTATAACGTATAACGTATAACGTATAACGTATAACGTATAACGTATAACGTATAACGTATACGTATAACGTATAACGTATAACGTATAACGTAACGTATAACGTATAACGTATAACGTATAACGTATAACGTATAACGTATAACGTATAACGTATAACGTATAACGTATAACGTATAAGTCTAACGTATGACGTATCACGTATAAGGTATGACCTATAACTTATAGCGTATAACGTATAACGTATAACGTATAACGTATAAAGTATAGCGTATAAACATATAACGTATGACGTATAACGTATAACGTATAACTTATAACGTATAACGTATAACGTATAACGTATAACGTATAACGTCTAACCTATAACGTATAACGTATTACGTATAGCGCAAACGTATAACGTATAGCGTATAACGCATAACGTATACCGTATTACGTATAACGTATAACGTCTGACGTATAATGTATAAGGTATAACGTATAAGTATAACGTTATAACCTATAACGTATAACGTGGAACGTATAACGTATAACGTATAACGTATAACGTATAACGTATACGTATAACGTATAACGTAACGTATACGTATAACGTATAACGTATAACGTATAACGTATAACGTATAAACGTATAACGTAATAACGTATAACGTATAACGTATAACGTATAACGTATAACGTATAACGTATAACGTATAACGTATAACGTATAACGTATAACGTATAACGTATAAGTATAACGTATAACGTATAACGTATAACGTATAACGTATAACGTATAACGTATAACGTATAACGTATAACGTATACGTATAACGTATAACGTATATCGTATAACGTATAACGTATAACGTATAACGTACAAGTATAACCTATAACGTATAACGTATAACGTATAACGCATAACGTATAACGTATAACGTATAACGTATAACGTATAACGAATAACGTATAACGTACAACGTATAACGTATAACGAATAACGTACTACGTATAGCGTATAAACGTATAACGTATAACGTATAACGTATGACGAATAACGTTATAACGTATATCCTATAACGCATGAGTACTATCCTATAACGCATAACGTATAACGTAAAACGTATAACGTATAACGTATAACGTATAACGTATAACGTATAACGTATGACGTATCACGTATAAAGTATGACTATAACGTATAACGTATAACGTATAACGTATAACGTATAACGTATAAACGTATAACGTATAACGTATAACGTATAACGTATAACGTATAACGTATAACGTATAACTTATAACGTATAACGTATAACGTATAGCGCATAACGTATAACGTATAACGTATAACGTATAACGTATAACGTATAACGTATAACGTATAACGTATACGTATAACGTATAACGTATAACGTATAACGTAGAACGTATAACGGTAGAACGTATAACGTACAACGTATAACGTATTACGTATAACGTTAACGTATATCGTATAACGTATAACGTATAACGTATAACTTATAACGTAAAACGTATAACGTATAGCGTATAACGTATTACGTATAACGTATAACGTATAACTTATAACGTTATAACGTATAACGTATAACGTATAGCGTATAACGTATAACGTATAACGTATAACGTATAACGTATAACGTATAACGTATAACGTATAAGTATAACGTATAACGTATAACGTATAACGTATAACGTATAACGTATAACGTATAACGTATAGCGTATAACGTATAACGTATACGTATAACGTATAACGTATAACGTATAACGTATAACGTATAAGTATAACGTATAACGTAAAACGTATAACGTATAACGTATAACGTATAACGTATAAACGTATACGTATAACGTATACCGTATAACGTATAACGTATAACGTATACGTATAACGTATAACGCATAACGTATAACGTATAATGTATACGTATAACGTATAACGTATAAGTTAACGTATACGTATAACGTATAACGTATAAGTATAACGTATAGCGTATAACGAACGTATACGTATACGAACGTATATACGTTATAACGTATAACGTATAACGTTAACGTATACGTATAACGTATAACGTTATAACGTATAAGTATACGTATAACGTATACGTATACGTCTATACGTATACGTATAAGGTATACCGTATAAGTAAACGTATAAACGTATAACGTATAACGTATAACGTATAACGTTAGTAACGTAGTAACGGTATAACGTATAACGTATAACGTATAACGTATAACGTATAACGTATAAACGTATAACGTATAACGTATAAACGTATAACGTATAACGTATAACGTATAACGCTACGTAACGTATATCTATAACGCTATGACGTATATCCTATAACGCCTACGTATAGCGTATAACGCATACGTATAACGTATACGTATAACGTAAAGTATACCGTATACGTATAACGTATAACGTATAACGTATAACGTATAACGTATAACGTTATACGTATAACGTATAACGTATAACGTATAACGTATAACGTATAACGTATAACGTAATACGTATAACGTATAACGTATAAACGTATATAACGTATATACGTATAACGTATAACGTTATCAGTTATAACGTATAACGTATAACGTATAACGTATAACGTATAAACGTATAACGTATAACGTATAACGTTATAACGTATAACGTATAACGTATAACGTATCACGTATAAGGTATGACCTATAACGTATAACGTATAAACGTATAACGTATAACGTATAACGTATAACGTATAACGTATAACGTATAACGTATACGTATAACCGTATAACGTATACCGTATAACGTATAACGTATAACGTATAACGTATAACGTATAAGTATAACGTATAACGTATAACGTATACCGTCTAACGTATAACGAATATCCTATAACGCATGACGTATATCCTATAACGCATAACGTATAGCGTGTAACGCATAACGTATACCGTATAACGTATAACGTATACGTAGAAACGTATAGCGTATAACGTATAACGTATAACGTATAACGTAATAACGTATAAGTATAAACGTATAACGTATACGTATAACGTAACCGTAAACGTATAACTTATAACGTATACGTATACCGTATAGCGTATAACGTATAACGTATAGCGTATAACGTATAACGTATAACGTATAAACGTATAACGTATAACGTATAACGAATCAACGTATAACGTATAACGTATACCGTATAACGTATAACGTATAAACGTATAACGTAACGTATAACGTATAACGTATAACGTATAACGTATAACGTATAACGTATACGTATAACGTATACACGTATAACGTATAACGTATAACGTATAAGTATAACGTATAACGTATAACGTATAACGTATAACGTATAACGTATAACGTATAACGTATAACGTATAACGTACTAACGTATAACTTAAGTAACGTATAACGTATAACGTATACGTATAACGTATAACGTATAACGTTATAACGTATAACGTATAACGTATAACGTATAACGTATAACGTATAACGTATAACGTACTAACGTATACCACGTATAAGTATAACGCTATAACGTACTAACGTATAACGTATAACGTATAACGTATAACGTATAACGTATAAACGTATAACGTATAACGTATAACGTATAAGTATAACGTATAACGTAAACGTATAACGTATAACGTATAACGTATAACGTATAACGTATAACGTATAACGTATAACGTATAACGTATAACGTATAACTTATAACGTATAACGTATAAGTATAGCGTACAACGTATAACACGTATAACGTAGAACGTATAACCGTATAACGTATAACGTTAACGTATAACGTATAACGTATAACGTATAACGTATAACGTATAAACGTATAACGTATAACGTATAACGTATAACGTATAACGTATCAACGTATAACGTATAACCTATAACGTAAAACGCATAACGTATAACGTATAACGTATAACGTATAACGTATAAACGTATAACGTATAACGTATAACTTATAACGTATAACTTATAACGTATAACGTATAACGTATAACGTATAGCGTATAACGTATAACGTATAACGTATAACGTATAACGTATAACGTATAACGTATACCGTATAAGTATAACGTATAACGTATAAGTATAACGTATAACGTATACGTATAACGTAAAACGTATAACGTATACGTATACCGAATACGTATAACGTATAGCGTATAACGTATAACGTATAACGTGTATCGTATAACGTATACGGTATAACGTATAACGTATAACGTATAACGTATTACGTATCACGTATAAGGTATGGCCTATAACGTATAACGTATAACGTATAACGTATAACGTATAACGTGTACGTGTAACGTATAACGTATAACGTATAACGTATAACGTATAACGTATAAAAGTATAACGTATAACGTATAACGTATAACGTATAACGTATAACGTATAACGTATAACGTATAACGTATAACTTATAACGTGTGAGTATCACGTATAAGGTATGACCTATAACGTATAACGTATAACGTATAACGTATAACGAATAACGTATAACGCTATAACGTATAATGTATAACGTATATCCTATAACGCATGACGTATATCCTATAACGCATGACGTATATCTACACCGCATAACGTATTAGCGTATAACGCATAACGTTTACCGTATAACGTATAACGTATTACGTATAACGTATACACGAATAACGTATAAACGTATAACGTATAACGTATTACGTATAACGTATAACGTATAACGTATAACGTATAACGTATAACTTATAACGTGTGACGTATCACGTATAAGGTATGGCCTAAACGTATAACGTATCAACGTATTACGTATAACGTATAACGTATACGTATTACGTATAACGTATAACGTATATCGTAACACTATACGTATAACGTATAACGTATAACGTATAACGTATAACGTATAACGTATAACGTATAAACGTATAACGTATAACGTATACGTAGTAACGTATAACGTATAACGTATAACGTATAACGTATAACGTATAACGTATAACGTCTAACGTATACGTATCAAACCGTTATAACGTATAACGTATAACGTATAACGTATAACGTATAACGATAAACGTATAACGTATGACGTATAACGTATAACGTACTAACGTATTACATATAACGTATAACGTATAACGTATAACGTATAACTTATAACGTGTGACGTATCACGTATAAGGTATGACCTATAAACGTATAACGAATACACGTAGTAACGTATAACGTATAACGTATAACGTATAACGTATAACGTATAAGATAACGTATATCCTATAACGCATGACGTATATCCTATAACGCATGACCATATATCCTACACCGCATACACGTATAGCGTATAACGCATAACGTTTACCCGTATAAACGTACTAACGTATAACGTATAACGTATAACGTATAACGTATAACGTATAACGGTATAACGTAATAACGTTTAACGTATAACGTATAACGTTCTAACGTTATAACCGTATAAACGTATAACGTATAACGTATAACGTATAACGTATAACGTATAACGTATCACGTATGACGAATAACGTATAACGTATAACGTATAACGTATAACGTATAACGTATAACGTATAACGTATAAGTATAACGAATAACGTATAACGTATAACGTATAACGTATTACGTATAACGTATAACGTTATAACGTATAAAGTATAACGTATAACGTATAACGTAAAACGTATAACGTATAACGTATAACGTATAACGTATGACGTATAACTTTTAACGTATAACGTATAACGTATAGCGTATAACGTATAACGTATGACGTATCACGTATAAGGTTATGACCTATAACTTATAGCGTATAACGTATAACGTATAAACGTATAACGTATAAAGTATAACGTATAACATATAACGCATGACGTATAACGTATAACGTATAACTTATAACGTACAACGTATAACGTATAACGTATAACGTATAACGTACAACCTATAACGTATAACGTATTACGTATAGCGCATAACGCTATAACGTATAGCGTATAACGCATAACGTATACCGTATTACGTATAACGTATAACGTCTGACGTTATAATGTATAAGGTATAACGTATAACGTATAACGTATAACGTATAAGTATAACGTATAACGTATAACGTATAACGTATAACGTATAACGTATAACGTATAACGTATACGTAATAACGTATAAACGTATAACGTATAACGTATTACGTATAACGTATAACGTATAAACGTATAACGTATAACTTATAACGTGTGACGTATCACGTATAAGGTATGACCTATAACGTATAACGTACAACGTATTACGTGTAACGTATAACGTATAACGTATTACGTATAACGTATAACGTATATCGTATAACGTATAACGTATAACGTATAACGTATAACGTATAACGTATAACGTATAAGTATAACGTATAACGTATAACGTATAACGTATACGTCGTAACGTATAACGTATAACGTATAACGTATAACGTATAACGTATAACGTATAACGTTATAGTATACGTTATACGTTATACGTTATACGTTATACGTTATACGTTATACGTTATACGTTATACGTTATACGTTATACGTTAATACGTTATACGTTATACGTTATACGATATACGTTATACGTTATACGTAATACGTTATACGTTATACGTTACACGTAATACGTTGTACGTTATACGTTATAGGTCATACCTTATACGTGATAACGTCACACGTTATAAGTTATACGTTATACGTTATACGTTACTACGTTATACGTAATACGTTATCCGTTATACGTTATACGTTATAGTTATACGTTTATACGTTATACGTTATACGTTATACGTTATACGTTATACGTTATACGTTCTACTTTCTACGTTATACGTTATACGTTATACGTTATACCCTTATACATTATACGTCAGACGTTATAACGTTATACGTAATACGGTATACGTTATGCGTTATACGCTATACGTTATACGTTATGCGCTATACGTAATACGTTATACGTTATAGGTTGTACGTTATACGTTATACGTTATACGTTATACGTTGTACGTTATAAGTTATACGTCTATACGTTATACGTCAGCGTTATATGCTTATACGTTATACTTTATACGTTATACGTTATACGTTATACGTTAACGCTATAAGTTATAGGTCATACCTTATACGTGATACGTCATACGTTATACGTTATACGCTATACGTTATACGTTATACCGTTACAAAGTTATACGTCCTACGTTATACGTTATACGTTATACGTTATACGTCTTACCGTTATACGTTATACGTTATACGTTATACGTTATACGTTATACGCTATACGTAATACGTTATACGTTATACGTTATACGTTATTCGTTATACGTTATACGTTATACGTTATACGTTATACGTTATACGTTATACGTTATACGTTATACGTTATTCGTCATACGTTATACGTTATACGTTATACGTTATACGTTATACGTTATACGATATACGTTATACGTTATACGTTATACGTTCATACGTTATACGTTAAACGTTATACGTATAGTAACGTTATACGTTAAACGTTATACGTTATACGTTATACGTTATACGTTATACGTTATACGGTAAAACGTTATGCGTTATACGCTATACGTTATGCGGTGTAGGATATATGTCATGCGTTATAGGATTATACGTCATGCGTTATAGGATATACGTTATACATTATACGTTATACGTTATACGTTATACGTTATACGTTATACGTTACACGTTATACGTTATACGTTATAGGTCATACCTTAACGTGATACGTCACACGTTATAAGTTATACGTTATACGTTATACGTTATACGTTATATGTAATACGTTATACGTTATACGTTATACGTCATACGTTATACGTTATACGTTATACGTTATACGTTATACGTTATACGTTATACGTTATACGTTATACGTTATACGTTATACGTTATACGTTATACGTTATACGTTATACGTTATACGTTATACCGTTATACGTTCTACGTTAATACGTTATACGTTATACGTTATACGTTATACGTTTAGTACGTTATACGTTATACGTTATACGTTATATGTTATACGATATACGTTATACGTAATACGTTATACGTTATACGTTATAGTAATACGTTATACGTTATACGTTATAGGCCCATACCTTATACGTGATACGTCACACGTTATAAGTTATACGTTATACGTTATACGTTATACGTTATACGTTATACGTAATACGTTATACGTTATCGTTATACGTTATTCGTTATACGTTATACTTAATACGTTATACGTTATACGGTAAACGTTATGCGTATACGCTATACGTTATGCGGTGTAGGATATACGTCATGCGTTATAGGATATACGTCATGCGTTATAGGATATACGTTATACATTATACGTTATACGTTATACGTTATTCGTTATACGTTATACGTTATACGTTATACGTTATAGGTCATACCTTATACGTGATACGTCACACGTTATAAGTTATACGTTATACGTTATACGTTATACGTTATACGTTATACGTTATACGTTATACGTTATACGTTATACGTTATACGTTATAGTTATACGTTATACGTTATACGTTATACGTTACACGTTACACGTTATACGTTATACGTTATACGTTATACGTTATACGTTATAGGCCATACCCTTATACGTGATACGTAATACGTTATACGTTATACGTTATACGTTATACCGTATACGTTATACGATACACGTTATACGTTATACGTTATACGCTATACGTTATACGATATTCGTTATACGTTATACGTTATACGTTAATACGTTATACGTTATACGTTATACGTTATACGTTATACGTTATACGTTATACGTTACTACGTTATACGTTATACGTTATACGTTATACGTTATACGTTATACGTTATACGTTATACGCTATACGTTATACGTATACGTTATACGTTATAAGTTATACGTTATACGTTATACGTTATACGTTATACGTTATACGTTATACGTTATACGTTATACGTTATACGTTATGCGTTTTCTACGTTATAGGTTATACGTTATACGTTATACGTTATACGTTATACGTTATACGTTATACGTTATACGTTATACGTTATACGTTATACGTTATACGTTATACGTTATACGTTATACGTTATACGTTATACGTTATACGTTATACGTTCTACGTTATACGTTATACGTTGTACGCTATACGTTATACGTTATACGTTATACGTTATACGTTATACGTTATACGTTATACGTTATACGTTATACGTTATACGTTATACGTATACGTTATACGTTATACGTTTATACGTTATACGTTATACGTTATACGTTATACGTTATACGTTATACGTTATACGTTATACGTTATACGTTATAGTTATACGTTATACGTTGTACGTTATACGTTATACGTTTATACGTTATACGTTATACGTTATACGTTATACGTTATACGTTATACGTTATACGTTATACGTTATACGTTATACGTTATACGTTATACGTTATACGTTATACGCTATAGTTATACGTTATACGTTATAAGTTATACGTTATACGTTATACGTTATACGTTTATACGTTATACGTTATACGTTATACGTTATACGTTATACGTTATACGTTATACGTTATACGTTATACGTTATACGTTATACGTTATACGTTATACGTTATACGTTATACGTTATACGTTATACGTTATACGTTATACGTTATACGTTATACGTTATACGTTATACGTTATACGTTATACGTTATACGTTATACGTTATACGTTTATACGTTATAGTTATACGTTATACGTTACGTTATACGTTATACGTTATACGTTATACGCTATACGTTATACGTCTATACGCTTATACGTTATACGTTATACGTTATAAGTTATACGTTATACGTTATACGTTATACGTTATACGTTATACGTTATACGTTTTACGCTTATACGTTCTACGTTATACGTTATACGCTTAACGCTAACGTTCTACGTTATACGTTATACGTTATACGGTATACGTTATGCGTTACACGCTATACGTTATGCGTTATAGGATATACGTTCATGCGTTATAGGATATTCGTTATACGTTATACGTTATACGTTATCCGTTATACGTTATACGTTATACGTTATACGTTATACGTTATACGTTATACGTTATACGTTATACGTTATACGTTATACGTTATACGTTATACGTTATACGTTATACGTTACACGTTATACGTTATACGTTATACGTTATACGTTATACGTTATAGGTCATACCTTATACGTGATAACGTAATACGTTATACGTTATACGTTATACGTTATACGTTATACGTTATACGTTATACGTTATACGTTATACGTTATACGTTATACGTTATACGTTATACGTTATACGTTATACGTTATACGTTATACGTTATACGTTATACGTTATACGTTATACGTTATAAGTTATACGTTATACGTATATACGTTATAGTTATACGTTATACGTTATACGTTATACGTTATACGTTATACGTTATACGTTATACGTTATACGCTATACGTTATACGTTATACGTTATACGTTATACGGTATACGTTATGCGTTATACGCTATACGTTATGCGTTATAGGATATACGTCATGCGTTATAGGATATACGTTATACGTATACGCTTATACGTTATACGTTATACGTTATACGTTATACCGTTATACGTTATACGTTATACGTTATACGTTATACGTTATACGTTATACGTTATACGTAATACGTTATACGTTATACGTTAACGTTATACGTTATACGTTATACGTTATACGTTATACGTTATACGTTATAGGTCATACCTTATACGTGATACGTAATACGTTATACGTTATACGTTATACGTTATACGTTATACCGTATACGTTATACGTTATACGTTACACGTTATACGTTATACGTTATACGCTATACGTTATACCGTTATTCGTTATACGCTATACGTTATACGCTTATACGTTATACGTTATACGTTATACGTTATACGTTATACGTTATACGTTATACGTTATACATTATACGTTATACGTTATGCGTTATACGTTATACGCTATACGTTATACGTTATACGTTATAAGTTATACGTTATACGTTATACGTTATACGTTATACGTTATACGTTATACGTTATACGTTTTACGTTATACGTTCTACGTTATACGTTATAGTTATACGATATACGTTATACGTTATACGTTATACGTTATACGTTATTACGCTAATACGTTATACGTCTATACGTTATACGTTATACGTTATACGTTATACGTTATCCGTTATACGTTATACGTTATACGTTATACGTTATACGTTATACGTTATACGTTATACGTTATACGTTAATACGCTATACGTACTATACGTTATACGTTATACGTTATAAGTTATACGTTATACGTTATACGTAATACGTTCTACGCTATACGTTATACGTTATACGTAATAAGTTATAGTTATACGTTATACGTTATACGATATACGTTATACGTTATACGTAATACGTTATACGTTGTACGTTATACGTTCTACGTATACGTTCTACGTTATACGTTATACGTTATACCGTTATACGTTATACGTTATACGTTATACGTTATACGTTATACGTATACGTTATACGTTATACGATATACGTTATGCGCTACGTAAACGTTATATACGTTAAAGTTATACGTTATACGTTATACCGTTATACGTTATACGTTATACGTCTATACGTTATCCGTTATCCCGTATACGTAACCGTAATACGATACTAGTTAAACGTTATAGGTCTACTTAAACGCTGATACGTCAACGTTATACGTTATACGTTATACCGTTAATACGATACTACGTTATACGTTTACGCTTATACGTTATGCGTTATAGGATATACGTCATGCGTTATAGGATATACGTTATACGTTATTCGTCATACGTTATACGTTATACGTTATACGTTATACGCTATACGTAGTACGTTATTCGTTATACGTTATACGTTGTACGTTATACGTTATTCGTTATCGTTATACGTTATACGTTATACGTTATACGTTATGCGTATCCGATACGTTATACGTTATACCGTTATAGGTTATACCGTTATACGTTACTACGTTATCCGTTATACCGCTATACGTTATACGTATACGTTATACGTTATACGTTATACGTTATACGTTATACGTTATACGATATACGTTATACGTTATACGTAATACGTTATACGTTATACGTTATACGTAATAGTTACTTAACGTTATACGTTATACGTTATACGTTACTACGTTATACGTTATACGTTATACGTTATACGTTATACGTTATACGTCTATACCGTTATACGTTATACGTTATACGTTATACGTTCTACGTTATACGTTATACGTTATACGTTATACGTTATACGTTATACGTTATACGTTATACGTTATACGTTCCACGTTATACGTTATAGGTTATACGTTATACGTTATACGTTATACCTTATACATTATACGTCAGACCGTTATACGTTATACGTACATACGGTATACGTTATGCGTTATACGCTATACGTTATCCGTTATGCGCTATACGTAATACGTTATACGTTATAGGTTATACGTTATACGTTATACGTTATACGTTATACGTTATACGTTATAAGTACGTTATAAGTTATACGTTATACGTTATACGTCATACGTTATATGTTATACGCTATACTTTATACGTTATACGTTATACGTTATACGTTATACGCTATAAGTTATAGGTCATACCTTATACGTGATACGTCATACGTTATACGTTATACGTTATACGTTATACGTTATACGTTATACGTTATACGTTATACGTTATACGTTATACGTTATACGTTATACGTTATACGTTATACGTTATACGTTATACGTTATACGTTATACGTTATACGTTATACGTTATACGTTATACGTTATACGTTATACGTTATACGTTATACGTTATACGTTATACGTTATAAGTTATACGTTATACGTTATACGTTATACGTTATACGTTATACGTTTTACGTTATACGTTATACGTTATACGCTATACGTTATACGTTATACGTTAAAAGTTATACGTCATACGTTATACGTTATACGTTATACGTTATACGTTATACGTTATACGTTATACGTTATACGTTATAGTTTATACCTTATACATTATACGTCACACGTTATACGTTATACGTTATTCGTTATACGTTATACGTTATACGTTATACGTTATACGTTATGCGTTATACGTTATACGTTATACGTTATACGTTATACGTTATACGTTATACGTTATACGTTATACGTTATACGTTATACGTTATACGTTATACGTTATACGTTATACGTTATACGTTATACGTTATACGTTATACGATATACGTTATACGTTATACGTAATACGTTATACGTTATACGTTATACGTAATACGTTATACGTTATACGTTATACGTTATACGTTATACGTTATACGTTATACGTTATACGTTATACGTTATACGTTATACGTTATACGTTATACGTTATACGTTATACGTTATACGTTATACGTTATACGCTATACGTTATACGTTATACGTTATACGTTATACGTTCCACGTTATACGTTATAGGTTATACGTTATACGTTATACCTTATACATTATACGTCAGACGTTATACGTTATACGTAATACGGTATACGTTATGCGTTATACGCTATACGTTATACGTTATGCGCTATACGTAATACGTTATACGTTATAGGTTATACGTTATACGTTATACGTTATACGTTATACGTTATACGTTATACGTTATACGTTATAAGTTATACGTTATACGTTATACGTCATACGTTATATGTTATACGCTATACTTTATACGTTATACGTTATACGTTATACGTTATACGCTATAAGTTATAGGTCATACCTTATACGTGATACGTCATACGTTATACGTTATACGTTATACGTTATACGTTATACGTTATACGTTATACGTTATACGTTATACGTTATACGTTATACGTTATACGTTATACGTTATACGTTATACGTTATACGTTATACGTTATACGTTATACGTTATACGTTATACGTTATACGTTATACGTTATACGTTATACGTTATACGTTATACGTTATACGTTATACGTTATACGTTATACGTTATAAGTTATACGTTATACGTTATACGTTATACGTTATACGTTATACGTTTTACGTTATACGTTATACGTTATACGCTATACGTTATACGTTATACGTTAAAAGTTATACGTCATACGTTATACGTTATACGTTATACGTTATACGTTATACGTTATACGTTATACGTTATACGTTATACGTTATACGTTATACGTTATACGTTATACGTTATACGGTATACGTTATGCGTTATACGCTATACGTTATGCGTTATAGGATATACGTCATGCGTTATAGGATATACGTTATGCGTTATACGTTATACGTTATACGTTCTACGTTATACGTTATACGTTACACGTTATACGTTATACGTTATACGTTATACGTGGTACGTTATACGTTATACGTTATACGTTATTCGTTATACGTTATACGTTATACGTTATACGCTATACGTTATACGTTATACGTAATAAGTTATATGTTATACGTTATACGTTATACGTTATACGTTATACGATTTACGTTGTACGTTATACGTTATACGTTATACGTTATACGTTATACGTTATACGTTATGCGTTATACGTTATACGTTATGCGTGATACGTTATACGTTATACGTTATACGTTATACGTTATACGTTATACGTTATACGTTATACGTTATACGTTATACGTTATACGTTATACGTTATAAGTTATACGTTATACGTTATACGTTATACGTTATACGTTATACGTTTTACGTTATACGTTATACGTTATACGCTATACGTTATACGTTATACGTTAAAAGTTATACGTCATACGTTATACGTTATACGTTATACGTTATACGTTATACGTTATACGTTATACGTTATACGTTATAGTTTATAGCTTATACATTATACGTCACACGTTATACGTTATACGTTATTCGTTATACGTTATACGTTATACGTTATACGTTATACGTTATGCGTTATACGTTATACGTTATACGTTATACGTTATACGTTATACGTTATACGTTATACGTTATACGTTATACGTTATACGTTATACGTTATACGTTATACGTTATACGTTATACGTTATACGTTATACGTTATACGTTATACGTTATACGTTATACGTTATACGTTATACGTTATACGCTATACGTTATACGTTATACGTTATACGTTATACGTTCCACGTTATACGTTATAGGTTATACGTTATACGTTATACCTTATACATTATACGTCAGACGTTATACGTTATACGTAATACGGTATACGTTATGCGTTATACGCTATACGTTATACGTTATGCGCTATACGTAATACGTTATACGTTATAGGTTATACGTTATACGTTATACGTTATACGTTATACGTTATACGTTATACGTTATAAGTTATACGTTATACGTTATACGTCATACGTTATATGTTATACGCTATACTTTATACGTTATACGTTATACGTTATACGTTATACGCTATAAGTTATAGGTCATACCTTATACGTGATACGTCATACGTTATACGTTATACGTTATACGTTATACGTTATACGTTATACGTTATACGTTATACGTTATACGTTATACGTTATACGTTATACGTTATACGTTATACGTTATACGTTATACGTTATACGTTATACGTTATACGTTATACGTTATACGTTATACGTTATACGTTATACGTTATACGTTATACGTTATACGTTATACGTTATAAGTTATACGTTATACGTTATACGTTATACGTTATACGTTATACGTTTTACGTTATACGTTATACGTTATACGCTATACGTTATACGTTATACGTTAAAAGTTATACGTCATACGTTATACGTTATACGTTATACGTTATACGTTATACGTTATACGTTATACGTTATACGTTATAGTTTATACCTTATACATTATACGTCACACGTTATACGTTATACGTTATTCGTTATACGTTATACGTTATACGTTATACGTTATACGTTATGCGTTATACGTTATACGTTATACGTTATACGTTATACGTTATACGTTATACGTTATACGTTATACGTTATACGTTATACGTTATACGTTATACGTTATACGTTATACGTTATACGTTATACGTTATACGTTATACGATATACGTTATACGTTATACGTAATACGTTATACGTTATACGTTATACGTAATACGTTATACGTTATACGTTATACGTTATACGTTATACGTTATACGTTATACGTTATACGTTATACGTTATACGTTATACGTTATACGTTATACGTTATACGTTATACGTTATACGTTATACGTTATACGCTATACGTTATACGTTATACGTTATACGTTATACGTTCCACGTTATACGTTATAGGTTATACGTTATACGTTATACCTTATACATTATACGTCAGACGTTATACGTTATACGTAATACGGTATACGTTATGCGTTATACGCTATACGTTATACGTTATGCGCTATACGTAATACGTTATACGTTATAGGTTATACGTTATACGTTATACGTTATACGTTATACGTTATACGTTATACGTTATAAGTTATACGTTATACGTTATACGTCATACGTTATATGTTATACGCTATACTTTATACGTTATACGTTATACGTTATACGTTATACGCTATAAGTTATAGGTCATACCTTATACGTGATACGTCATACGTTATACGTTATACGTTATACGTTATACGTTATACGTTATACGTTATACGTTATACGTTATACGTTATACGTTATACGTTATACGTTATACGTTATACGTTATACGTTATACGTTATACGTTATACGTTATACGTTATACGTTATACGTTATACGTTATACGTTATACGTTATACGTTATACGTTATACGTTATACGTTATACGTTATACGTTATACGTTATACGTTATAAGTTATACGTTATACGTTATACGTTATACGTTATACGTTATACGTTTTACGTTATACGTTATACGTTATACGCTATACGTTATACGTTATACGTTAAAAGTTATACGTCATACGTTATACGTTATACGTTATACGTTATACGTTATACGTTATACGTTATACGTTATACGTTATACGTTATACGTTATACGTTATACGTTATACGTTATACGGTATACGTTATGCGTTATACGCTATACGTTATGCGTTATAGGATATACGTCATGCGTTATAGGATATACGTTATGCGTTATACGTTATACGTTATACGTTCTACGTTATACGTTATACGTTACACGTTATACGTTATACGTTATACGTTATACGTGGTACGTTATACGTTATACGTTATACGTTATTCGTTATACGTTATACGTTATACGTTATACGCTATACGTTATACGTTATACGTAATAAGTTATATGTTATACGTTATACGTTATACGTTATACGTTATACGATTTACGTTGTACGTTATACGTTATACGTTATACGTTATACGTTATACGTTATACGTTATGCGTTATACGTTATACGTTATGCGTGATACGTTATACGTTATACGTTATACGTTATACGTTATACGTTATACGTTATACGTTATACGTTATACGTTATACGTTATACGTTATACGTTATAGGTCATACCTTATACGTGATACGTCATACGTTATACGTTATACGTTATACGTTATACCGTATACGTTATACGTTACACGTTATACGTTATACGTTATACGCTATACGTAATACGTTATTCGTTATACGTTATACGTTATACGTTATACGTTATTCGTTATACGTTATACGTTATACGTTATACGTTATTCGTTATACGTTATACGTTATACGTTATACGTTATACGTCATACGTTATACGTTATACGTTATACGTTATACGTTATACGTTATACGTTATTCGTCATACGTTATACGTTATACGTTATACGTTATACGTTATACGTTATACGTTAAACGTTATACGTTATACGTTATACGTTATACGTTATACGTTATACGTTATACGTTATACGTTATACGTTATACGTTATACGTTTTACGTTATACGTTATACGTTATACGTTATACGTTATACGTTATACGTTATACGTTATACGTTATACGTTATACGTTATACGTTATACGTTATACGTTATACGTTATACGTTATACGTTATACGTTATACGTTATACGTTATACGTTATACGTTATACGTTATACGTTATACGTTATACGTTATACGTTATACGTTACACGTTATACGTTACACGTTATACGTTATACGTTATACGTTATACGTTATACGTTATACGTTATACCTTATACATTATACGTCAGACGTTATACGTTATACGTAATACGGTATACGTTATGCGTTATACGCTATACGTTATACGTTATGCGCTATACGTAATACGTTATACGTTATAGGTTATACGTTATACGTTATACGTTATACGTTATACGTTATACGTTATACGTTATACGTGGTACGTTATACGTTATACGTTATACGTTATACGTTATACGTTATGCGTTATACGTTATACGTTATGCGTGATACGTTATACGTTATACGTTATACGTTATACGTTATACGTTATACGTTATACGTTATACGTTATACGTTATACGTTATACGTTATACGTTATAAGTTATACGTTATACGTTATACGTTATACGTTATACGTTATACGTTTTACGTTATACGTTATACGTTATACGCTATACGTTATACGTTATACGTTAAAAGTTATACGTCATACGTTATACGTTATACGTTATACGTTATACGTTATACGTTATACGTTATACGTTATACGTTATAGTTTATACCTTATACATTATACGTCACACGTTATACGTTATACGTTATTCGTTATACGTTATACGTTATACGTTATACGTTATACGTTATGCGTTATACGTTATACGTTATACGTTATACGTTATACGTTATACGTTATACGTTATACGTTATACGTTATACGTTATACGTTATACGTTATACGTTATACGTTATACGTTATACGTTATACGTTATACGTTATACGTTATACGTTATACGTTATACGTTATACGTTATACGTTATACGCTATACGTTATACGTTATACGTTATACGTTATACGTTCCACGTTATACGTTATAGGTTATACGTTATACGTTATACCTTATACATTATACGTCAGACGTTATACGTTATACGTAATACGGTATACGTTATGCGTTATACGCTATACGTTATACGTTATGCGCTATACGTAATACGTTATACGTTATAGGTTATACGTTATACGTTATACGTTATACGTTATACGTTATACGTTATACGTTATAAGTTATACGTTATACGTTATACGTCATACGTTATATGTTATACGCTATACTTTATACGTTATACGTTATACGTTATACGTTATACGCTATAAGTTATAGGTCATACCTTATACGTGATACGTCATACGTTATACGTTATACGTTATACGTTATACGTTATACGTTATACGTTATACGTTATACGTTATACGTTATACGTTATACGTTATACGTTATACGTTATACGTTATACGTTATACGTTATACGTTATACGTTATACGTTATACGTTATACGTTATACGTTATACGTTATACGTTATACGTTATACGTTATACGTTATACGTTATACGTTATACGTTATACGTTATAAGTTATACGTTATACGTTATACGTTATACGTTATACGTTTTACGTTATACGTTATACGTTATACGCTATACGTTATACGTTATACGTTAAAAGTTATACGTCATACGTTATACGTTATACGTTATACGTTATACGTTATACGTTATACGTTATACGTTATACGTTATAGTTTATACCTTATACATTATACGTCACACGTTATACGTTATACGTTATTCGTTATACGTTATACGTTATACGTTATACGTTATACGTTATGCGTTATACGTTATACGTTATACGTTATACGTTATACGTTATACGTTATACGTTATACGTTATACGTTATACGTTATACGTTATACGTTATACGTTATACGTTATACGTTATACGTTATACGTTATACGTTATACGATATACGTTATACGTTATACGTAATACGTTATACGTTATACGTTATACGTAATACGTTATACGTTATACGTTATACGTTATACGTTATACGTTATACGTTATACGTTATACGTTATACGTTATACGTTATACGTTATACGTTATACGTTATACGTTATACGTTATACGTTATACGTTATACGCTATACGTTATACGTTATACGTTATACGTTATACGTTCCACGTTATACGTTATAGGTTATACGTTATACGTTATACCTTATACATTATACGTCAGACGTTATACGTTATACGTAATACGGTATACGTTATGCGTTATACGCTATACGTTATACGTTATGCGCTATACGTAATACGTTATACGTTATAGGTTATACGTTATACGCTATACGTTATACGTTATACGTTATACGTTATACGTTATAAGTTATACGTTATACGTTATACGTCATACGTTATATGTTATACGCTATACTTTATACGTTATACGTTATACGTTATACGTTATACGCTATAAGTTATAGGTCATACCTTATACGTGATACGTCATACGTTATACGTTATACGTTATACGTTATACGTTATACGTTATACGTTATACGTTATACGTTATACGTTATACGTTATACGTTATACGTTATACGTTATACGTTATACGTTATACGTTATACGTTATACGTTATACGTTATACGTTATACGTTATACGTTATACGTTATACGTTATACGTTATACGTTATACGTTATACGTTATACGTTATACGTTATACGTTATACGTTATAAGTTATACGTTATACGTTATACGTTATACGTTATACGTTATACGTTTTACGTTATACGTTATACGTTATACGCTATACGTTATACGTTATACGTTAAAAGTTATACGTCATACGTTATACGTTATACGTTATACGTTATACGTTATACGTTATACGTTATACGTTATACGTTATACGTTATACGTTATACGTTATACGTTATACGTTATACGGTATACGTTATGCGTTATACGCTATACGTTATGCGTTATAGGATATACGTCATGCGTTATAGGATATACGTTATGCGTTATACGTTATACGTTATACGTTCTACGTTATACGTTATACGTTACACGTTATACGTTATACGTTATACGTTATACGTGGTACGTTATACGTTATACGTTATACGTTATTCGTTATACGTTATACGTTATACGTTATACGCTATACGTTATACGTTATACGTAATAAGTTATATGTTATACGTTATACGTTATACGTTATACGTTATACGATTTACGTTGTACGTTATACGTTATACGTTATACGTTATACGTTATACGTTATACGTTATGCGTTATACGTTATACGTTATGCGTGATACGTTATACGTTATACGTTATACGTTATACGTTATACGTTATACGTTATACGTTATACGTTATACGTTATACGTTATACGTTATACGTTATAGGTCATACCTTATACGTGATACGTCATACGTTATACGTTATACGTTATACGTTATACCGTATACGTTATACGTTACACGTTATACGTTATACGTTATACGCTATACGTAATACGTTATTCGTTATACGTTATACGTTATACGTTATACGTTATTCGTTATACGTTATACGTTATACGTTATACGTTATTCGTTATACGTTATACGTTATACGTTATACGTTATACGTCATACGTTATACGTTATACGTTATACGTTATACGTTATACGTTATACGTTATTCGTCATACGTTATACGTTATACGTTATACGTTATACGTTATACGTTATACGTTAAACGTTATACGTTATACGTTATACGTTATACGTTATACGTTATACGTTATACGTTATACGTTATACGTTATACGTTATACGTTTTACGTTATACGTTATACGTTATACGTTATACGTTATACGTTATACGTTATACGTTATACGTTATACGTTATACGTTATACGTTATACGTTATACGTTATACGTTATACGTTATACGTTATACGTTATACGTTATACGTTATACGTTATACGTTATACGTTATACGTTATACGTTATACGTTATACGTTATACGTTACACGTTATACGTTACACGTTATACGTTATACGTTATACGTTATACGTTATACGTTATACGTTATACCTTATACATTATACGTCAGACGTTATACGTTATACGTAATACGGTATACGTTATGCGTTATACGCTATACGTTATACGTTATGCGCTATACGTAATACGTTATACGTTATAGGTTATACGTTATACGTTATACGTTATACGTTATACGTTATACGTTATACGTTATACGTGGTACGTTATACGTTATACGTTATACGTTATACGTTATACGTTATACGTTATACGTTATACGTTATACGTTATACGTTATACGTTATACGTTATACGTTATACGTTATACGTTATACGTTATACGTTATACGTTATACGTCATACGTTATACGTTATACGTTATACGTTATACGTTATACGTTATACGTTATACGTTATACGCTATACGTTATACGTTATACGTTATAAGTTATACGTTATACGTTATACGTTATACGGTATACGTTATGCGTTATACGCTATACGTTATGCGTTATAGGATATACGTTATACGTTATACGTTATACGTTATACGTTATACGTTACACGTTATACGTTATACGTTATACGTTATACGTTATACGTTATACGTTATACGTTATACGTTGTACGTTATACGTTATACGTTATACGTTATACGTTATACGGTATACGTTATGCGTTATACGCTATACGTTATGCGTTATAGGATATACGTCATGCGTTATAGGATATACGTTATACGTTATACGTTATACGTTATACGTTATACGTTATACGTTATACGTTATACGTTATACGTTATACGGTATACGTTATGCGTTATACGCTATACGTTATGCGTTATAGGATATACGTCATGCGTTATAGGATATACGTTATACGTTATACGTTATACGTTATACGTTATACGTTATACGTTATACGTTATACGTTATACGTTATACGTTATACGTTATACGTTATACGTTATACGTTATACGTTATACGTTATACGTTATACGTTACACGTTATACGTTATACGTTATACGTTATACGTTATACGTTATACGTTATAGGTCATACCTTATACGTGATACGTAATACGTTATACGTTATACGTTATACGTTATACGTTATACCGTATACGTTATACGTTATACGTTACACGTTATACGTTATACGTTATACGCTATACGTTATACGTTATTCGTTATACGTTATACGTTATACGTTATACGTTATACGTTATACGTTATACGTTATACGTTATACGTTATACGTTATAAGTTATACGTTATACGTTATACGTTATACGTTATACGTTATACGTTATACGTTATACGTTATACGTTATACGTTATACGTTATACGTTATACGTTATACGTTATACGTTATAGGTCATACTTTATACGTGATACGTCATACGTTATACGTTATACGTTATACGTTATACGTTATACGTTTTACGTTATACGTTATGCGTTATAGGATATACGTCATGCGTTATAGGATATACGTTATACGTTATCGTCATACGTTATACGTTATACGTTATACGTTATACGCTATACGTAGTACGTTATTCGTTATACGTTATACGTTATACGTTATACGTTATTCGTTATACGTTATACGTTATACGTTATACGTTATACGTTATGCGTTATACGTTATACGTTATACGTTATACGTTATACGTTATACGTTATACGTTATACGTTATACGTTATACGATATACGTTATACGTTATACGTTATACGTTATACGTTATACGTTATACGTTATACGTTATACGATATACGTTATACGTTATACGTAATACGTTATACGTTATACGTTATACGTAATACGTTATACGTTATACGTTATACGTTATACGTTATACGTTATACGTTATACGTTATACGTTATACGTTATACGTTATACGTTATACGTTATACGTTATACGTTATACGTTATACGTTATACGTTATACGTTATACGTTATACGTTATACGTTATACGTTCCACGTTATACGTTATAGGTTATACGTTATACGTTATACCTTATACATTATACGTCAGACGTTATACGTTATACGTAATACGGTATACGTTATGCGTTATACGCTATACGTTATACGTTATGCGCTATACGTAATACGTTATACGTTATAGGTTACACGTTATACGTTATACGTTATACGTTATACGTTATACGTTATACGTTATAAGTTATACGTTATACGTTATACGTCATACGTTATATGTTATACGCTATACTTTATACGTTATACGTTATACGTTATACGTTATACGCTATAAGTTATAGGTCATACCTTATACGTGATACGTCATACGTTATACGTTATACGTTATACGTTATACGTTATACGTTATACGTTATACGTTATACGTTATACGTTATACGTTATACGTTATACGTTATACGTTATACGTTATACGTTATACGTTATACGTTATACGTTATACGTTATACGTTATACGTTATACGTTATACGTTATACGTTATACGGTATACGTTATGCGTTATACGCTATACGTTATGCGTTATAGGATATACGTCATGCGTTATAGGATATACGTTATACGTTATACGTTATACGTTATACGTTATACGTTATACGTTATACGTTATACGTTATACGTTATACGTTATACGGTATACGTTATGCGTTATACGCTATACGTTATGCGTTATAGGATATACGTCATGCGTTATAGGATATACGTTATACGTTATTCGTTATACGTTATACGTTATACGTTATACGTTATACGTTATACGTTATACGTTATACGTTATACGTTATACGTTATACGTTATACGTTATACGTTATACGTTATACGTTATACGTTACACGTTATACGTTATACGTTATACGTTATACGTTATACGTTATACGTTATAGGTCATACCTTATACGTGATACGTAATACGTTATACGTTATACGTTATACGTTATACGTTATACCGTATACGTTATACGTTATACGTTACACGTTATACGTTATACGTTATACGCTATACGTTATACGTTATTCGTTATACGTTATACGTTATACGTTATACGTTATACGTTATACGTTATACGTTATACGTTATACGTTATACGTTATAAGTTATACGTTATACGTTATACGTTATACGTTATACGTTATACGTTATACGTTATACGTTATACGTTATACGTTATACGTTATACGTTATACGTTATACGTTATAGGTCATACTTTATACGTGATACGTCATACGTTATACGTTATACGTTATACGTTATACGTTATACGTTTTACGTTATACGTTATGCGTTATAGGATATACGTCATGCGTTATAGGATATACGTTATACGTTATCGTCATACGTTATACGTTATACGTTATACGTTATACGCTATACGTAGTACGTTATTCGTTATACGTTATACGTTATACGTTATACGTTATTCGTTATACGTTATACGTTATACGTTATACGTTATACGTTATGCGTTATACGTTATACGTTATACGTTATACGTTATACGTTATACGTTATACGTTATACGTTATACGTTATACGATATACGTTATACGTTATACGTTATACGTTATACGTTATACGTTATACGTTATACGTTATACGATATACGTTATACGTTATACGTAATACGTTATACGTTATACGTTATACGTAATACGTTATACGTTATACGTTATACGTTATACGTTATACGTTATACGTTATACGTTATACGTTATACGTTATACGTTATACGTTATACGTTATACGTTATACGTTATACGTTATACGTTATACGTTATACGTTATACGTTATACGTTATACGTTATACGTTATACGTTATACGTTATACGTTATACGTTATACGTTCCACGTTATACGTTATAGGTTATACGTTATACGTTATACCTTATACATTATACGTCAGACGTTATACGTTATACGTAATACGGTATACGTTATGCGTTATACGCTATACGTTATACGTTATGCGCTATACGTAATACGTTATACGTTATAGGTTATACGTTATACGTTATACGTTATACGTTATACGTTATACGTTATAAGTTATACGTTATACGTTATACGTCATACGTTATATGTTATACGCTATACTTTATACGTTATACGTTATACGTTATACGTTATACGCTATAAGTTATAGGTCATACCTTATACGTGATACGTCATACGTTATACGTTATACGTTATACGTTATACGTTATACGTTATACGTTATACGTTATACGTTATACGTTATACGTTATACGTTATACGTTATACGTTATACGTTATACGTTATACGTTATACGTTATACGTTATACGTTATACGTTATACGTTATACGTTATACGTTATACGTTATACGTTATACGTTATACGTTATAAGTTATACGTTATACGTTATACGTTATACGTTATACGTTATACGTTTTACGTTATACGTTATACGTTATACGCTATACGTTATACGTTATACGTTAAAGGTTATACGTCATACGTTATACGTTATACGTTATACGTTATACGTTATACGTTATACGTTATACGTTATACGTTATAGTTTATACCTTATACATTATACGTCACACGTTATACGTTATACGTTATTCGTTATACGTTATACGTTATACGTTATACGTTATACGTTATGCGTTATACGTTATACGTTATACGTTATACGTTATACGTTATACGTTATACGTTATACGTTATACGTTATACGTTATACGTTATACGTTATACGTTATACGTTATACGTTATACGTTATACGTTATACGTTATACGTTATACGTTATACGATATACGTTATACGTTATACGTAATACGTTATACGTTATACGTTATACGTAATACGTTATACGTTATACGTTATACGTTATACGTTATACGTTATACGTTATACGTTATACGTTATACGTTATACGTTATACGTTATACGTTATACGTTATACGTTATACGTTATACGTTATACGTTATACGTTATACGTTATACGTTATACGTTATACGTTATACGTTATACGTTATACGTTCCACGTTATACGTTATAGGTTATACGTTATACGTTATACCTTATACATTATACGTCAGACGTTATACGTTATACGTAATACGGTATACGTTATGCGTTATACGCTATACGTTATACGTTATGCGCTATACGTAATACGTTATACGTTATAGGTTATACGTTATACGTTATACGTTATACGTTATACGTTATACGTTATAAGTTATAAGTTATACGTTATACGTTATACGTCATACGTTATATGTTATACGCTATACTTTATACGTTATACGTTATACGTTATACGTTATACGCTATAAGTTATAGGTCATACCTTATACGTGATACGTCATACGTTATACGTTATACGTTATACGTTATACGTTATACGTTATACGTTATACGTTATACGTTATACGTTATACGTTATACGTTATACGTTATACGTTATACGTTATACGTTATACGTTATACGTTATACGTTATACGTTATACGTTATACGTTATACGTTATACGTTATACGTTATACGTTATACGTTATACGTTATACGTTATACGTTATACGTTATACGTTATACAGTATAAGTTATACGTTATACGTTATACGTTATACGTTATACGTTATACGTTTTACGTTATACGTTATACGTTATACGCTATACGTTATACGTTATACGTTAAAAGTTATACGTCATACGTTATACGTTATACGTTATACGTTATACGTTATACGTTATACGTTATACGTTATACGTTATACGTTATACGTTATACGTTATACGTTATACGTTATACGGTATACGTTATGCGTTATACGCTATACGTTATGCGTTATAGGATATACGTCATGCGTTATAGGATATACGTTATGCGTTATACGTTATACGTTATACGTTATACGTTATACGTTATACGTTACACGTTATACGTTATACGTTATACGTTATACGTGGTACGTTATACGTTATACGTTATACGTTATTCGTTATACGTTATACGTTATACGTTATACGCTATACGTTATACGTTATACGTAATAAGTTATATGTTATACGTTATACGTTATACGTTATACGTTATACGATTTACGTTATACGTTATACGTTATACGTTATACGTTATACGTTATACGTTATACGTTATGCGTTATACGTTATACGTTATGCGTGATACGTTATACGTTATACGTTATACGTTATACGTTATACGTTATACGTTATACGTTATACGTTATACGTTATACGTTATACGTTATACGTTATACGTTATAGGTCATACCTTATACGTGATACGTCATACGTTATACGTTATACGTTATACGTTATACCGTATACGTTATACGTTATACGTTATACGTTATACGTTATACGTTATACGTTATACGTTATACGTTATACGTTATACGTTATACGTTATACGTTATACGTTATAAGTTATACGTTATACGTTATACGTTATACGTTATACGTTATACGTTTTACGTTATACGTTATACGTTATACGTTATACGCTATACGTTATACGTTATACGTTATACGTTATACGTTATACGTTATACGTTATACGTTATACGTTATACGTTATACGTTATACGTTACACGTTATACGTTACACGTTATACGTTATACGTTATACGTTATACGTTATACGTTATACGTTATACCTTATACATTATACGTCAGACGTTATACGTTATACGTAATACGGTATACGTTATGCGTTATACGCTATACGTTATACGTTATGCGCTATACGTAATACGTTATACGTTATAGGTTATACGTTATACGTTATACGTTATACGTTATACGTTATACGTTATACGTTATACGTGGTACGTTATACGTTATACGTTATACGTTATACGTTATACGTTATACGTTATACGTTATACGTTATACGTTATACGTTATACGTTATACGTTATACGTTATACGTTATACGTTATACGTTATACGTTATACGTTATACGTTATACGTTATACGTTATACGTCATACGTTATACGTTATACGTTATACGTTATACGTTATACGTTATACGTTATACGTTATACGCTATACGTTATACGTTATACGTTATAAGTTATACGTTATACGTTATACGTTATACGGTATACGTTATGCGTTATACGCTATACGTTATGCGTTATAGGATATACGTTATACGTTATACGTTATACGTTATACGTTATACGTTACACGTTATACGTTATACGTTATACGTTATACGTTATACGTTATACGTTATACGTTATACGTTGTACGTTATACGTTATACGTTATACGTTATACGTTATACGGTATACGTTATGCGTTATACGCTATACGTTATGCGTTATAGGATATACGTCATGCGTTATAGGATATACGTTATACGTTATACGTTATACGTTATACGTTATACGTTATACGTTATACGTTATACGTTATACGTTATACGGTATACGTTATGCGTTATACGCTATACGTTATGCGTTATAGGATATACGTCATGCGTTATAGGATATACGTTATACGTTATACGTTATACGTTATACGTTATACGTTATACGTTATACGTTATACGTTATACGTTATACGTTATACGTTATACGTTATACGTTATACGTTATACGTTATACGTTATACGTTATACGTTATACGTTATACGTTACACGTTATACGTTATACGTTATACGTTATACGTTATACGTTATACGTTATAGGTCATACCTTATACGTGATACGTAATACGTTATACGTTATACGTTATACGTTATACGTTATACCGTATACGTTATACGTTATACGTTACACGTTATACGTTATACGTTATACGCTATACGTTATACGTTATTCGTTATACGTTATACGTTATACGTTATACGTTATACGTTATACGTTATACGTTATGCGTTATACGTTATACGTTATGCGTGATACGTTATACGTTATACGTTATACGTTATACGTTATACGTTATACGTTATACGTTATACGTTATACGTTATACGTTATACGTTATACGTTATACGTTATAGGTCATACCTTATACGTGATACGTCATACGTTATACGTTATACGTTATACGTTATACCGTATACGTTATACGTTATACGTTATACGTTATACGTTATACGTTATACGTTATACGTTATACGTTATACGTTATACGTTATACGTTATACGTTATACGTTATAAGTTATACGTTATACGTTATACGTTATACGTTATACGTTATACGTTATACGTTTTACGTTATACGTTATACGTTATACGCTATACGTTATACGTTATACGTTATACGTTATACGTTATACGTTATACGTTATACGTTATACGTTATACGTTATACGTTATACGTTACACGTTATACGTTACACGTTATACGTTATACGTTATACGTTATACGTTATACGTTATACGTTATACCTTATACATTATACGTCAGACGTTATACGTTATACGTAATACGGTATACGTTATGCGTTATACGCTATACGTTATACGTTATGCGCTATACGTAATACGTTATACGTTATAGGTTATACGTTATACGTTATACGTTATACGTTATACGTTATACGTTATACGTTATACGTTATACGTGGTACGTTATACGTTATACGTTATACGTTATACGTTATACGTTATACGTTATACGTTATACGTTATACGTTATACGTTATACGTTATACGTTATACGTTATACGTTATACGTTATACGTTATACGTTATACGTTATACGTTATACGTTATACGTTATACGTCATACGTTATACGTTATACGTTATACGTTATACGTTATACGTTATACGTTATACGTTATACGCTATACGTTATACGTTATACGTTATAAGTTATACGTTATACGTTATACGTTATACGGTATACGTTATGCGTTATACGCTATACGTTATGCGTTATAGGATATACGTTATACGTTATACGTTATACGTTATACGTTATACGTTACACGTTATACGTTATACGTTATACGTTATACGTTATACGTTATACGTTATACGTTATACGTTGTACGTTATACGTTATACGTTATACGTTATACGTTATACGGTATACGTTATGCGTTATACGCTATACGTTATGCGTTATAGGATATACGTCATGCGTTATAGGATATACGTTATACGTTATACGTTATACGTTATACGTTATACGTTATACGTTATACGTTATACGTTATACGTTATACGGTATACGTTATGCGTTATACGCTATACGTTATGCGTTATAGGATATACGTCATGCGTTATAGGATATACGTTATACGTTATACGTTATACGTTATACGTTATACGTTATACGTTATACGTTATACGTTCCACGTTATACGTTATAGGTTATACGTTATACGTTATACCTTATACATTATACGTCAGACGTTATACGTTATACGTAATACGGTATACGTTATGCGTTATACGCTATACGTTATACGTTATGCGCTATACGTAATACGTTATACGTTATAGGTTATACGTTATACGTTATACGTTATACGTTATACGTTATACGTTATAAGTTATACGTTATACGTTATACGTCATACGTTATATGTTATACGCTATACTTTATACGTTATACGTTATACGTTATACGTTATACGCTATAAGTTATAGGTCATACCTTATACGTGATACGTCATACGTTATACGTTATACGTTATACGTTATACGTTATACGTTATACGTTATACGTTATACGTTATACGTTATACGTTATACGTTATACGTTATACGTTATGCGTTATACGTTATACGTTATACGTTATACGTTATACGTTATACGTTATACGTTATACGTTATACGTTATACGATATACGTTATACGTTATACGTTATACGTTATACGTTATACGTTATACGTTATACGTTACACGATATACGTTATACGTTATACGTTATACGTTATACGTTATACGTTATACGTTATACGTTATACGTTATACGTTATACGTTATACGTTATACGTTATACGTTATACGTTATACGTTATACGTTATACGTTCCACGTTATACGTTATAGGTTATACGTTATACGTTATACCTTATACATTATACGTCAGACGTTATACGTTATACGTAATACGGTATACGTTATGCGTTATACGCTATACGTTATACGTTATGCGCTATACGTAATACGTTATACGTTATAGGTTATACGTTATACGTTATACGTTATACGTTATACGTTATACGTTATAAGTTATACGTTATACGTTATACGTCATACGTTATATGTTATACGCTATACTTTATACGTTATACGTTATACGTTATACGTTATACGCTATAAGTTATAGGTCATACCTTATACGTGATACGTCATACGTTATACGTTATACGTTATACGTTATACGTTATACGTTATACGTTATACGTTATACGTTATACGTTATACGTTATACGTTATACGCTATACGTTATACGTTATACGTTAAAGGTTATACGTCATACGTTATACGTTATACGTTATACGTTATACGTTATACGTTATACGTTATACGTTATACGTTATAGTTTATACCTTATACATTATACGTCACACGTTATACGTTATACGTTATTCGTTATACGTTATACGTTATACGTTATACGTTATACGTTATGCGTTATACGTTATACGTTATACGTTATACGTTATACGTTATACGTTATACGTTATACGTTATACGTTATACGTTATACGTTATACGTTATACGTTATACGTTATACGTTATACGTTATACGTTATACGTTATACGATATACGTTATACGTTATACGTAATACGTTATACGTTATACGTTATACGTAATACGTTATACGTTATACGTTATACGTTATACGTTATACGTTATACGTTATACGTTATACGTTATACGTTATACGTTATACGTTATACGTTATACGTTATACGTTATACGTTATACGTTATACGTTATACGTTATACGTTATACGTTATACGTTATACGTTATACGTTATACGTTCCACGTTATACGTTATAGGTTATACGTTATACGTTATACCTTATACATTATACGTCAGACGTTATACGTTATACGTAATACGGTATACGTTATGCGTTATACGCTATACGTTATACGTTATGCGCTATACGTAATACGTTATACGTTATAGGTTATACGTTATACGTTATACGTTATACGTTATACGTTATACGTTATAAGTTATAAGTTATACGTTATACGTTATACGTCATACGTTATATGTTATACGCTATACTTTATACGTTATACGTTATACGTTATACGTTATACGCTATAAGTTATAGGTCATACCTTATACGTGATACGTCATACGTTATACGTTATACGTTATACGTTATACGTTATACGTTATACGTTATACGTTATACGTTATACGTTATACGTTATACGTTATACGTTATACGTTATACGTTATACGTTATACGTTATACGTTATACGTTATACGTTATACGTTATACGTTATACGTTATACGTTATACGTTATACGTTATACGTTATACGTTATACGTTATACGTTATAAGTTATACGTTATACGTTATACGTTATACGTTATACGTTATACGTTTTACGTTATACGTTATACGTTATACGCTATACGTTATACGTTATACGTTAAAAGTTATACGTCATACGTTATACGTTATACGTTATACGTTATACGTTATACGTTATACGTTATACGTTATACGTTATACGTTATACGTTATACGTTATACGTTATACGTTATACGGTATACGTTATGCGTTATACGCTATACGTTATGCGTTATAGGATATACGTCATGCGTTATAGGATATACGTTATGCGTTATACGTTATACGTTATACGTTATACGTTATACGTTATACGTTACACGTTATACGTTATACGTTATACGTTATACGTGGTACGTTATACGTTATACGTTATACGTTATTCGTTATACGTTATACGTTATACGTTATACGCTATACGTTATACGTTATACGTAATAAGTTATATGTTATACGTTATACGTTATACGTTATACGTTATACGATTTACGTTATACGTTATACGTTATACGTTATACGTTATACGTTATACGTTATACGTTATGCGTTATACGTTATACGTTATGCGTGATACGTTATACGTTATACGTTATACGTTATACGTTATACGTTATACGTTATACGTTATACGTTATACGTTATACGTTATACGTTATACGTTATACGTTATAGGTCATACCTTATACGTGATACGTCATACGTTATACGTTATACGTTATACGTTATACCGTATACGTTATACGTTATACGTTATACGTTATACGTTATACGTTATACGTTATACGTTATACGTTATACGTTATACGTTATACGTTATACGTTATACGTTATAAGTTATACGTTATACGTTATACGTTATACGTTATACGTTATACGTTTTACGTTATACGTTATACGTTATACGCTATACGTTATACGTTATACGTTAAAAGTTATACGTCATACGTTATACGTTATACGTTATACGTTATACGTTATACGTTATACGTTATACGTTATACGTTATAGTTTATACCTTATACATTATACGTCACACGTTATACGTTATACGTTATTCGTTATACGTTATACGTTATAAGTTATACGTTATACGTTATGCGTTATACGTTATACGTTATACGTTATACGTTATACGTTATACGTTATACGTTATACGTTATACGATATACGTTATACGTTATACGTTATACGTTATACGTTATACGTTCTACGTTATACGTTATACGTTATACGATATACGTTATACGTTATACGTAATACGTTATACGTTATACGTTATACGTTATACGTTATACGTTATACGTTATAGGTCATACCTTATACGTGATACGTCATACGTTATACGTTATACGTTATACGTTATACCGTATACGTTATACGTTACACGTTATACGTTATACGTTATACGCTATACGTAATACGTTATTCGTTATACGTTATACGTTATACGTTATACGTTATTCGTTATACGTTATACGTTATACGTTATACGTTATTCGTTATACGTTATACGTTATACGTTATACGTTATACGTCATACGTTATACGTTATACGTTATACGTTATACGTTATACGTTATACGTTATTCGTCATACGTTATACGTTATACGTTATACGTTATACGTTATACGTTATACGTTATAAGTTATACGTTATACGTTATACGTTATAGGTCATACCTTATACGTGATACGTCATACGTTATACGTTATACGTTATACGTTATACCGTATACGTTATACGTTACACGTTATACGTTATACGTTATACGCTATACGTAATACGTTATTCGTTATACGTTATACGTTATACGTTATACGTTATTCGTTATACGTTATACGTTATACGTTATACGTTATTCGTTATACGTTATACGTTATACGTTATACGTTATACGTTCCACGTTATACGTTATAGGTTATAGGTTATACGTTATACCTTATACATTATACGTCAGACGTTATACGTTATACGTAATACGGTATACGTTATGCGTTATACGCTATACGTTATACGTTATGCGCTATACGTAATACGTTATACGTTATAGGTTATACGTTATACGTTATACGTTATACGTTATACGTTATACGTTATAAGTTATACGTTATACGTTATACGTCATACGTTATATGTTATACGCTATACTTTATACGTTATACGTTATACGTTATACGTTATACGTTATACGCTATAAGTTATAGGTCATACCTTATACGTGATACGTCATACGTTATACGTTATACGTTATACGTTATACGTTATACGTTATACGTTATACGTTATACGTTATACGTTATACGTTATACGTTATACGTTATACGTTATACGTTATACGTTATACGTTATACGTTATACGTTATACGTTATACGTTATACGTTATACGTTATACGTTATACGTTATACGTTATACGTTATACGTTATACGTTATACGTTATACGTTATAAGTTATACGTTATACGTTATACGTTATACGTTATACGTTATACGTTTTACGTTATACGTTATACGTTATACGCTATACGTTATACGTTATACGTTATACGTTATACGTTATACGTTATACGTTATGCGTTATACGTTATACGTTATGCGTGATACGTTATACGTTATACGTTATACGTTATACGTTATACGTTATACGTTATACGTTATACGTTATACGTTATACGTTATACGTTATACGTTATACGTTATAGGTCATACCTTATACGTGATACGTCATACGTTATACGTTATACGTTATACGTTATACCGTATACGTTATACGTTACACGTTATACGTTATACGTTATACGCTATACGTAATACGTTATTCGTTATACGTTATACGTTATACGTTATACGTTATTCGTTATACGTTATACGTTATACGTTATACGTTATTCGTTATACGTTATACGTTATACGTTATACGTTATACGTCATACGTTATACGTTATACGTTATACGTTATACGTTATACGTTATACGTTATTCGTCATACGTTATACGTTATACGTTATACGTTATACGTTATACGTTATACGTTAAACGTTATACGTTATACGTTATACGTTATACGTTATACGTTATACGTTATACGTTATACGTTATACGTTATACGTTATACGTTTTACGTTATACGTTATACGTTATACGTTATACGTTATACGTTATACGTTATACGTTATACGTTATACGTTATACGTTATACGTTATACGTTATACGTTATACGTTATACGTTATACGTTATACGTTATACGTTATACGTTATACGTTATACGTTATACGTTATACGTTATACGTTATACGTTATACGTTATACGTTATACGTTACACGTTATACGTTACACGTTATACGTTATACGTTATACGTTATACGTTATACGTTATACGTTATACCTTATACATTATACGTCAGACGTTATACGTTATACGTAATACGGTATACGTTATGCGTTATACGCTATACGTTATACGTTATGCGCTATACGTAATACGTTATACGTTATAGGTTATACGTTATACGTTATACGTTATACGTTATACGTTATACGTTATACGTTATACGTTATACGTGGTACGTTATACGTTATACGTTATACGTTATACGTTATACGTTATACGTTATACGTTATACGCTATACGTTATACGTTATACGTTATACGTTATACGTTATACGTTATACGTTATACGTTATACGTTATACGTTATACGTTATACGTTATACGTTATACGTTATACGTCATACGTTATACGTTATACGTTATACGTTATACGTTATACGTTATACGTTATACGTTATACGCTATACGTTATACGTTATACGTTATAAGTTATACGTTATACGTTATACGTTATACGGTATACGTTATGCGTTATACGCTATACGTTATGCGTTATAGGATATACGTTATACGTTATACGTTATACGTTATACGTTATACGTTACACGTTATACGTTATACGTTATACGTTATACGTTATACGTTATACGTTATACGTTATACGTTGTACGTTATACGTTATACGTTATACGTTATACGTTATACGGTATACGTTATGCGTTATACGCTATACGTTATGCGTTATAGGATATACGTCATGCGTTATAGGATATACGTTATACGTTATACGTTATACGTTATACGTTATACGTTATACGTTATACGTTATACGTTATACGTTATACGTTATACGGTATACGTTATGCGTTATACGCTATACGTTATGCGTTATAGGATATACGTCATGCGTTATAGGATATACGTTATACGTTATACGTTATACGTTATACGTTATACGTTATACGTTATACGTTATACGTTATACGTTATACGTTATACGTTATACGTGGTACGTTATACGTTATACGTTATACGTTATTCGTTATACGTTATACGTTATACGTTATACGCTATACGTTATACGTTATACGTAATAAGTTATATGTTATACGTTATACGTTATACGTTATACGTTATACGATTTACGTTATACGTTATACGTTATACGTTATACGTTATACGTTATACGTTATACGTTATGCGTTATACGTTATACGTTATACGTTATACGTCATACGTTATACGTTATACGTTATACGTTATACGTTATACGTTATACGTTATACGTTATACGCTATACGTTATACGTTATACGTTATAAGTTATACGTTATACGTTATACGTTATACGGTATACGTTATGCGTTATACGCTATACGTTATGCGTTATAGGATATACGTTATACGTTATACGTTATACGTTATACGTTATACGTTACACGTTATACGTTATACGTTATACGTTATACGTTATACGTTATACGTTATACGTTATACGTTGTACGTTATACGTTATACGTTATACGTTATACGTTATACGGTATACGTTATGCGTTATACGCTATACGTTATGCGTTATAGGATATACGTCATGCGTTATAGGATATACGTTATACGTTATACGCTATACGTTATACGTTATACGTAATAAGTTATATGTTATACGTTATACGTTATACGTTATACGTTATACGTTATACGTTATACGTTATAGGTCATACCTTATACGTGATACGTCATACGTTATACGTTATACGTTATACGTTATACCGTATACGTTATACGTTACACGTTATACGTTATACGTTATACGCTATACGTAATACGTTATTCGTTATACGTTATACGTTATACGTTATACGTTATTCGTTATACGTTATACGTTATACGTTATACGTTATTCGTTATACGTTATACGTTATACGTTATACGTTATATGTTATACGTTATACGGTAAACGTTATGCGTTATACGCTATACGTTATGCGGTGTAGGATATACGTCATGCGTTATAGGATATACGTCATGCGTTATAGGATATACGTTATACATTATACGTTATACGTTATACGTTATACGTTATATGTTATACGTTATACGGTAAACGTTATGCGTTATACGCTATACGTTATGCGGTGTAGGATATACGTCATGCGTTATAGGATATACGTCATGCGTTATAGGATATACGTTATACATTATACGTTATACGTTATACGTTATACGTTATACGTTATACGTTATACGTTATACGTCATAAGTTATACGTTATACGTTATACGTTATACGTAATACGTTATACGTTATACGTTATACGTTATTCGTTATACGCTATACGTTATACGTTATACGTTATTCGTTATACGTTATACGTTATACGTTATACGATTTACGTTATACGTTATACGTTATACGTTATACGTTATACGTTATACGTTATACGTTATGCGTTATACGTTATACGTTATGCGTGATACGTTATACGTTATACGTTATACGTTATACGTTATACGTTATACGTTATACGTTATACGTTATACGTTATACGTTATACGTTATACGTTATACGTTATACGTTATACGTTATACGTTATACGTTATACGTTATACGTTATACGTTATACGTTATACGTTATACGTTATACGTTATACGTTATACGTTATACGTTATACGTTATACGTTATAAGTTATACGTTATACGTTATACGTTATACGTTATACGTTATACGTTTTACGTTATACGTTATACGTTATACGCTATACGTTATACGTTATACGTTAAAAGTTATACGTCATACGTTATACGTTATACGTTATACGTTATACGTTATACGTTATACGTTATACGTTATACGTTATACGTTATACGTTATACGTTATACGTTATACGTTATACGTTATACGTTATACGTTATACGGTATACGTTATGCGTTATACGCTATACGTTATGCGTTATAGGATATACGTCATGCGTTATAGGATATACGTTATGCGTTATACGTTATACGTTATACGTTATACGTTATACGTTATACGTTACACGTTATACGTTATACGTTATACGTTATACGTGGTACGTTATACGTTATACGTTATACGTTATTCGTTATACGTTATACGTTATACGTTATACGCTATACGTTATACGTTATACGTAATAAGTTATATGTTATACGTTATACGTTATACGTTATACGTTATACGATTTACGTTATACGTTATACGTTATACGTTATACGTTATACGTTATACGTTATACGTTATGCGTTATACGTTATACGTTATGCGTGATACGTTATACGTTATACGTTATACGTTATACGTTATACGTTATACGTTATACGTTATACGTTATACGTTATACGTTATACGTTATACGTTATAGGTCATACCTTATACGTGATACGTCATACGTTATACGTTATACGTTATACGTTATACCGTATACGTTATACGTTACACGTTATACGTTATACGTTATACGCTATACGTAATACGTTATTCGTTATACGTTATACGTTATACGTTATACGTTATTCGTTATACGTTATACGTTATACGTTATACGTTATTCGTTATACGTTATACGTTATACGTTATACGTTATACGTCATACGTTATACGTTATACGTTATACGTTATACGTTATACGTTATACGTTATTCGTCATACGTTATACGTTATACGTAATACGGTATACGTTATGCGTTATACGCTATACGTTATACGTTATGCGCTATACGTAATACGTTATACGTTATAGGTTATACGTTATACGTTATACGTTATACGTTATACGTTATACGTTATACGTTATACGTCATACGTTATACGTTATACGTTATACGTTATACGTTATACGTTATACGTTATACGTTATACGCTATACGTTATACGTTATACGTTATAAGTTATACGTTATACGTTATACGTTATACGGTATACGTTATGCGTTATACGCTATACGTTATGCGTTATAGGATATACGTTATACGTTATACGTTATACGTTATACGTTATACGTTACACGTTATACGTTATACGTTATACGTTATACGTTATACGTTATACGTTATACGTTATACGTTGTACGTTATACGTTATACGTTATACGTTATACGTTATACGGTATACGTTATGCGTTATACGCTATACGTTATGCGTTATAGGATATACGTCATGCGTTATAGGATATACGTTATACGTTATACGTTATACGTTATACGTTATACGTTATACGTTATACGTTATACGTTATACGTTATACGGTATACGTTATGCGTTATACGCTATACGTTATGCGTTATAGGATATACGTCATGCGTTATAGGATATACGTTATACGTTATACGTTATACGTTATACGTTATACGTTATACGTTATACGTTATACGTTATACGTTATACGTTATACGCTATACGTTATACGTTATACGTAATAAGTTATATGTTATACGTTATACGTTATACGTTATACGTTATACGATTTACGTTATACGTTATACGTTATACGTTATACGTTATACGTTATACGTTATACGTTATGCGTTATACGTTATACGTTATACGTGATACGTTATACGTTATACGTTATACGTTATACGTTATACGTTATACGTTATACGTTATACGTTATACGTTATACGTTATACGTTATACGTTATAGGTCATACCTTATACGTGATACGTCATACGTTATACGTTATACGTTATACGTTATACCGTATACGTTATACGTTACACGTTATACGTTATACGTTATACGCTATACGTAATACGTTATTCGTTATACGTTATACGTTATACGTTATACGTTATTCGTTATACGTTATACGTTATACGTTATACGTTATTCGTTATACGTTATACGTTATACGTTATACGTTATATGTTATACGTTATACGGTAAACGTTATGCGTTATACGCTATACGTTATACGTTATACGTTATACGTTATACGTTATACGTTATTCGTCATACGTTATACGTTATACGTTATACGTTATACGTTATACGTTATACGTTATACGTTATACGTTATACGTTATACGTTATACGTTATACGTTATACGTTATACGTTATACGTTATACGTTATACGTTATACGTTATACGTTATACGTTATACGTTATACGTTATACGTTATACGTTATACGTTATACGTTATACGGTATACGTTATACGTTATACGTTATAAGTTATACGTTATACGTTATACGTTATACGGTATACGTTATGCGTTATACGCTATACGTTATGCGTTATAGGATATACGTTATACGTTATACGTTATACGTTATACGTTATACGTTATACGTTATGCGTTATACGTTATACGTTATATGTTATACGTTATACGTTATACGTTATACGTTATACGTTATACGTTATACGTTATACGTTATACGGTATACGTTATGCGTTATACGCTATACGTTATGCGTTATAGGATATACGTTATACGTTATACGTTATACGTTATACGTTATACGTTACACGTTATACGTTATACGTTATACGTTATAGGTTATACGTTATACGTTATACGTTATACGTTATACGTTATACGTTATACGTTATACGTTATAGGTCATACCTTATACGTGATACGTCATACGTTATACGTTATACGTTATACGTTATACCGTATACGTTATACGTTACACGTTATACGTTATACGTTATACGTTATACGCTATACGTAATACGTTATTCGTTATACGTTATACGTTATACGTTATACGTTATTCGTTATACGTTATACGTTATACGTTATACGTTATTCGTTATACGTTATACGTTATACGTTATACGTTATACGTCATACGTTATACGTTATACGTTATACGTTATACGTTATACGTTATACGTTATACGTTATACGTTATACGTTATACGTTATACGTTATACGTTATACGTTATACGTTATACGTTATACGTTATACGTTATACGTTATACGTTATACGTTATACGTTATACGTTATACGTTATACGTTATACGTTATACGTTATACGTTATACGTTATACGTTATACGTTATACGTTATACGGTATACGTTATACGTTATACGTTATAAGTTATACGTTATACGTTATACGTTATACGGTATACGTTATGCGTTATACGCTATACGTTATGCGTTATAGGATATACGTTATACGTTATACGTTATACGTTATACGTTATACGTTATACGTTATGCGTTATACGTTATACGTTATATGTTATACGTTATACGTTATACGTTATACGTTATACGTTATACGTTATACGTTATACGTTATACGTTATACGGTATACGTTATGCGTTATACGCTATACGTTATGCGTTATAGGATATACGTTATACGTTATACGTTATACGTTATACGTTATACGTTACACGTTATACGTTATACGTTATACGTTATAGGTTATACGTTATACGTTATACGTTATACGTTGTACGTTATACGTTATACGTTATACGTTATACGTTATACGGTATACGTTATGCGTTATACGCTATACGTTATACATTATACGTAATAAGTTATATGTTATACGTTATACGTTATACGTTATACGTTATACGATTTACGTTATACGTTATACGTTATACGTTATACGTTATACGTTATACGTTATACGTTATACGTTATGCGTTATACGTTATACGTTATGCGTGATACGTTATACGTTATACGTTATACGTTATACGTTATACGTTATACGTTATACGTTATACGTTATACGTTATACGTTATACGTTATACGTTATACGTTATAGGTCATACCTTATACGTGAGACGTCATACGTTATACGTTATACGTTATACGTTATACCGTATACGTTATACGTTACACGTTATACGTTATACGTTATACGCTATACGTAATACGTTATTCGTTATACGTTATACGTTATACGTTATACGTTATTCGTTATACGTTATACGTTATACGTTATACGTTATTCGTTATACGTTATACGTTATACGTTATACGTTATACGTCATACGTTATACGTTATACGTTATACGTTATACGTTATACGTTATACGTTATTCGTCATACGTTATACGTTATACGTTATACGTTATACGTTATACGTTATACGTTAAACGTTATACGTTATACGTTATACGTTATACGTTATACGTTATACGTTATACGTTATACGTTATACGTTATACGTTATACGTTATACGTTATACGTTATACGTTATACGTTATACGTTATACGTGGTACGTTATACGTTATACGTTATACGTTATACGTTATACGTTATACGTTATACGTTATACGTTATACGTTATACGCTATACGTTATACGTTATACGTTATAAGTTATACGTTATACGTTATACGTTATACGGTATACGTTATGCGTTATACGCTATACGTTATGCGTTATAGGATATACGTTATACGTTATACGTTATACGTTATACGTTATACGTTATACGTTATACGTTATACGTTATACGTTATACGTTATACGTTATACGTTATACGTTATACGTTATACGTTATACGTTATACGTTATACGTTATACGTTATACGTTATACGTTATACGTTATACGTTATACGTTATACGTTATACGTTACACGTTATACGTTATACGTTATACGTTATACGTTATACGTTATACGTTATACCTTATACATTATACGTCAGACGTTATACGTTATACGTAATACGGTATACGTTATGCGTTATACGCTATACGTTATACGTTATGCGCTATACGTAATACGTTATACGTTATAGGTTATACGTTATACGTTATACGTTATACGTTATACGTTATACGTTATACGTTATACGTGGTACGTTATACGTTATACGTTATACGTTATACGTTATACGTTATACGTTATACGTTATACGTTATACGTTATACGTTATACGTTATACGTTATACGTTATACGTTATACGTTATACGTTATACGTTATACGTTATACGTTATACGTTATACGTTATACGTTATACGTTATACGTTATACGTTATACGTTATACGTTATACGTTATACGTTATACGCTATACGTTATACGTTATACGTTATAAGTTATACGTTATACGTTATACGTTATACGGTATACGTTATGCGTTATACGCTATACGTTATGCGTTATAGGATATACGTTATACGTTATACGTTATACGTTATACGTTATACGTTATACGTTATACGTTATACGTTATACGTTATACGTTATACGTTATACGTTATACGTTATACGTTATACGTTATACGTTATACGTTATACGTTATACGTTATACGTTATACGGTATACGTTATGCGTTATACGCTATACGTTATACGTTATACGTTATACGTTATACGTTATACGTTATACGTTATACGTTATACGTTATACGTTATACGTTATACGTTATACGTTACACGTTATACGTTATACGTTATACGTTATACGTTATACGTTATACGTTATACCTTATACATTATACGTCAGACGTTATACGTTATACGTAATACGGTATACGTTATGCGTTATACGCTATACGTTATACGTTATGCGCTATACGTAATACGTTATACGTTATAGGTTATACGTTATACGTTATACGTTATACGTTATACGTTATACGTTAAACGTTATACGTTATACGTTATGCGTTATACGTTATACGTTATACGTTATACGTTATACGTTATACGTTATACGTTATACGTTATACGTTATACGTTATACGTTATACGTTATACGTTATACGTGGTACGTTATACGTTATACGTTATACGTTATACGTTATACGTTATACGTTATACGTTATACGTTATACGTGATACGCTATACGTTATACGTTATACGTTATAAGTTATACGTTATACGTTATACGTTATACGGTATACGTTATGCGTTATACGCTATACGTTATGCGTTATAGGATATACGTTATACGTTATACGTTATACGTTATACGTTATACGTTATACGTTATACGTTATACGTTATACGTTATACGTTATACGTTATACGTTATACGTTATACGTTATACGTTATACGTTATACGTTATACGTTATACGTTATACGTTATACGTTATACGTTACACGTTATACGTTACACGTTATACGTTATACGTTATACGTTATACGTTATACCTTATACATTATACGTCAGACGTTATACGTTATACGTAATACGGTATACGTTATGCGTTATACGCTATACGTTATACGTTATGCGCTATACGTAATACGTTATACGTTATAGGTTATACGTTATACGTTATACGTTATACGTTATACGTTATACGTTATACGTGGTACGTTATACGTTATACGTTATACGTTATACGTTATACGTTATACGTTATACGTTATTCGTTATACGTTATACGTTATACGTTATACGTTATTCGTTATACGTTATACGTTATACGTTATACGTTATACGTCATACGTTATACGTTATACGTTATACGTTATACGTTATACGTTATACGTTATTCGTCATACGTTATACGTTATACGTTATACGTTATACGTTATACGTTATACGTTAAACGTTATACGTTATACGTTATACGTTATACGTTATACGTTATACGTTATACGTTATACGTTATACGTTATACGTTATACGTTATACGTTATACGTTATACGTTATACGTTATACGTTATACGTTATACGTGGTACGTTATACGTTATACGTTATACGTTATACGTTATACGTTATACGTTATACGTTATACGTTATACGTTATACGCTATACGTTATACGTTATACGTTATAAGTTATACGTTATACGTTATACGTTATACGTTATACGTTATAGGTCATACCTTATACGTGAGACGTCATACGTTATACGTTATACGTTATACGTTATACCGTATACGTTATACGTTACACGTTATACGTTATACGTTATACGCTATACGTAATACGTTATTCGTTATACGTTATACGTTATACGTTATACGTTATGCTTGATACGTTATACGTTATACGTTATACGTTATACGTTATACGTTATACGTTATACGTTATACGTTATACGTTATACGTTATACGTTATACGTTATAGGTCATACCTTATACGTGAGACGTCATACGTTATACGTTATACGTTATACGTTATACCGTATACGTTATACGTTATACGTTATACGTTATACGTTATACGTTATACGTTATACGTTATACGTTATACGTTATACGTTATACGTTATACGTTATACGTTATACGTTATACGTTATACGTTATACGTTATACGTTATACGTTATACGTTATACCTTATACATTATACGTCAGACGTTATACGTTATACGTAATACGGTATACGTTATGCGTTATACGCTATACGTTATACGTTATGCGCTATACGTAATACGTTATACGTTATAGGTTATACGTTATACGTTATACGTTATACGTTATACGTTATACGTTATACGTTATACGTTATACGTTATGCGTTATACGTTATACGTTATGCGTGATACGTTATACGTTATACGTTATACGTTATACGTTATACGTTATACGTTATACGTTATACGTTATACGTTATACGTTATACGTTATACGTTATAGGTCATACCTTATACGTGAGACGTCATACGTTATACGTTATACGTTATACGTTATACCGTATACGTTATACGTTATACGTTATACGTTATACGTTATACGTTATACGTTATACGTTATACGTTATACGTTATACGTTATACGTTATACGTTATACGTTATACGTTATACGTTATACGTTATACGTTATACGTTATACGTTATACGTTATACGTTATACGTTATACGTTATACGTTATACGTTATACGTTATACGTTATACGTTATACGTTATACGCTATACGTTATACGTTATACGTTATACGTTATACGTTATACGTTATACGTTATACGATATACGTTATACGTTATACGTTATACGTTATACGTTATACGTTATACGTTATACGTTATACGCTATACGTTATACGTTATACGTTATACGTTATAAGTTATACGTTATACGTTATACGTAATACGTTATACGCTATACGTTATACGTTATACGTTATAAGTTATACGTTATACGTTATACGTTATACGATATACGTTATACGTTATACGTAATACGTTATACGTTGTACGTTATACGTTCTACGTTATACGTTCTACGTTATACGTTATACGTTATACGTTATACGTTATACGTTATACGTTATACGTTATACGTTATACGTTATACGTTATACGTTATACGTTATACGTTATACGCTATACGTTATACGTTATACGTTATAAGTTATACGTTATACGTTATACGTTATACGTTATACGTTATACGTTATACGTTATACGTTATACGTTATACGTTATACGTTATACGTTATACGTTATACGTTATACGTTATAGGTCATACTTTATACGTGATACGTCATACGTTATACGTTATACGTTATACGTTATACGTTATACGTTTTACGTTATACGTTATGCGTTATAGGATATACGTCATGCGTTATAGGATATACGTTATACGTTATTCGTCATACGTTATACGTTATACGTTATACGTTATACGCTATACGTAGTACGTTATTCGTTATACGTTATACGTTGTACGTTATACGTTATTCGTTATACGTTATACGTTATACGTTATACGTTATACGTTATGCGTTATACGTTATACGTTATACGTTATACGTTATACGTTGTACGTTATACGTTATACGTTATACGTTATACGATATACGTTATACGTTATACGTTATACGTTATACGTTATACGTTATACGTTATACGTTATACGATATACGTTATACGTTATACGTAATACGTTATACGTTATACGTTATACGTAATACGTTATACGTTATACGTTATACGTTATACGTTATACGTTATACGTTATACGTTATACGTTATACGTTATACGTTATACGTTATACGTTATACGTTATACGTTATACGTTATACGTTATACGTTATACGTTATACGTTATACGTTATACGTTATACGTTATACGTTATACGTTCCACGTTATACGTTATAGGTTATACGTTATACGTTATACGTTATACGTTATACCTTATACATTATACGTCAGACGTTATACGTTATACGTAATACGGTATACGTTATGCGTTATACGCTATACGTTATACGTTATGCGCTATACGTAATACGTTATACGTTATAGGTTATACGTTATACGTTATACGTTATACGTTATACGTTATACGTTATACGTTATAAGTTATACGTTATACGTTATACGTCATACGTTATATGTTATACGCTATACTTTATACGTTATACGTTATACGTTATACGTTATACGCTATAAGTTATAGGTCATACCTTATACGTGATACGTCATACGTTATACGTTATACGTTATACGTTATACGTTATACGTTATACGTTATACGTTATACGTTATACGTTATACGTTATACGTTATACGTTATACGTTATACGTTATACGTTATACGTTATACGTTATACGTTATACGTTATACGTTATACGTTATACGTTATACGTTATACGTTATACGTTATACGTTATACGTTATACGTTATACGTTATACGTTATACGTTATAAGTTATACGTTATACGTTATACGTTATACGTTATACGTTATACGTTTTACGTTATACGTTATACGTTATACGCTATACGTTATACGTTATACGTTAAAAGTTATACGTCATACGTTATACGTTATACGTTATACGTTATACGTTATACGTTATACGTTATACGTTATACGTTATAGTTTATACCTTATACATTATACGTCACACGTTATACGTTATACGTTATTCGTTATACGTTATACGTTATACGTTATACGTTATACGTTATGCGTTATACGTTATACGTTATACGTTATACGTTATACGTTATACGCTATACGTTATACGTTATACGGTAAACGTTATGCGTTATACGCTATACGTTATGCGGTGTAGGATATACGTCATGCGTTATAGGATATACGTCATGCGTTATAGGATATACGTTATACATTATACGTTATACGTTATACGTTATACGTTATACGTTATACGTTATACGTTATACGTCATAAGTTATACGTTATACGTTATACGTTATACGTAATACGTTATACGTTATACGTTATACGTTATTCGTTATACGCTATACGTTATACGTTATACGTTATACGTTATACGTTATACGTTATACGTTATACGTTATACGTTATACGTTATACGTTATACGTTATACGTTATACGTTATACGTTATACGTTATACGTTATACGTTACACGTTATACGTTACACGTTATACGTTATACGTTATACGTTATACGTTATACGTTATACGTTATACCTTATACATTATACGTCAGACGTTATACGTTATACGTAATACGGTATACGTTATGCGTTATACGCTATACGTTATACGTTATGCGCTATACGTAATACGTTATACGTTATAGGTTATACGTTATACGTTATACGTTATACGTTATACGTTATACGTTATACGTTATACGTGGTACGTTATACGTTATACGTTATACGTTATACGTTATACGTTATACGTTATACGTTATACGTTATACGTTATACGTTATACGTTATACGTTATACGTTATACGTTATACGTTATACGTTATACGTTATACGTTATACGTTATTTGTTATACGTTATACGTTATACGTCATACGTTATACGTTATACGTTATACGTTATACGTTATACGTTATACGTTATACGTTATACGCTATACGTTATACGTTATACGTTATAAGTTATACGTTATACGTTATACGTTATACGGTATACGTTATGCGTTATACGCTATACGTTATGCGTTATAGGATATACGTTATACGTTATACGTTATACGTTATACGTTATACGTTACACGTTATACGTTATACGTTATACGTTATACGTTATACGTTATACGTTATACGTTATACGTTGTACGTTATACGTTATACGTTATACGTTATACGTTATACGGTATACGTTATGCGTTATACGCTATACGTTATGCGTTATAGGATATACGTCATGCGTTATAGGATATACGTTATACGTTATACGTTATACGTTATACGTTATACGTTATACGTTATACGTTATACGTTATACGTTATACGGTATACGTTATGCGTTATACGCTATACGTTATGCGTTATAGGATATACGTCATGCGTTATAGGATATACGTTATACGTTATACGTTATACGTTATACGTTATACGTTATACGTTATACGTTATACGTTATACGTTATACGTTATACGCTATACGTTATACGTTATACGTAATAAGTTATATGTTATACGTTATACGTTATACGTTATACGTTATACGATTTACGTTATACGTTATACGTTATACGTTATACGTTATACGTTATACGTTATACGTTATGCGTTATACGTTATACGTTATACGTGATACGTTATACGTTATACGTTATACGTTATACGTTATACGTTATACGTTATACGTTATACGTTATACGTTATACGTTATACGTTATACGTTATAGGTCATACCTTATACGTGATACGTCATACGTTATACGTTATACGTTATACGTTATACCGTATACGTTATACGTTACACGTTATACGTTATACGTTATACGCTATACGTAATACGTTATTCGTTATACGTTATACGTTATACGTTATACGTTATTCGTTATACGTTATACGTTATACGTTATACGTTATTCGTTATACGTTATACGTTATACGTTATACGTTATATGTTATACGTTATACGGTAAACGTTATGCGTTATACGCTATACGTTATACGTTATACGTTATACGTTATACGTTATACGTTATTCGTCATACGTTATACGTTATACGTTATACGTTATACGTTATACGTTATACGTTATACGTTATACGTTATACGTTATACGTTATACGTTATACGTTATACGTTATACGTTATACGTTATACGTTATACGTTATACGTTATACGTTATACGTTATACGTTATACGTTATACGTTATACGTTATACGTTATACGTTATACGGTATACGTTATACGTTATACGTTATAAGTTATACGTTATACGTTATACGTTATACGGTATACGTTATGCGTTATACGCTATACGTTATGCGTTATAGGATATACGTTATACGTTATACGTTATACGTTATACGTTATACGTTATACGTTATGCGTTATACGTTATACGTTATATGTTATACGTTATACGTTATACGTTATACGTTATACGTTATACGTTATACGTTATACGTTATACGGTATACGTTATGCGTTATACGCTATACGTTATGCGTTATAGGATATACGTTATACGTTATACGTTATACGTTATACGTTATACGTTACACGTTATACGTTATACGTTATACGTTATAGGTTATACGTTATACGTTATACGTTATACGTTATACGTTATACGTTATACGTTATACGTTATAGGTCATACCTTATACGTGATACGTCATACGTTATACGTTATACGTTATACGTTATACCGTATACGTTATACGTTACACGTTATACGTTATACGTTATACGTTATACGCTATACGTAATACGTTATTCGTTATACGTTATACGTTATACGTTATACGTTATTCGTTATACGTTATACGTTATACGTTATACGTTATTCGTTATACGTTATACGTTATACGTTATACGTTATACGTCATACGTTATACGTTATACGTTATACGTTATACGTTATACGTTATACGTTATACGTTATACGTTATACGTTATACGTTATACGTTATACGTTATACGTTATACGTTATACGTTATACGTTATACGTTATACGTTATACGTTATACGTTATACGTTATACGTTATACGTTATACGTTATACGTTATACGTTATACGTTATACGTTATACGTTATACGTTATACGTTATACGTTATACGTTATAAGTTATACGTTATACGTTATACGTTATACGGTATACGTTATGCGTTATACGCTATACGTTATGCGTTATAGGATATACGTTATACGTTATACGTTATACGTTATACGTTATACGTTATACGTTATGCGTTATACGTTATACGTTATATGTTATACGTTATACGTTATACGTTATACGTTATACGTTATACGTTATACGTTATACGTTATACGTTATACGGTATACGTTATGCGTTATACGCTATACGTTATGCGTTATAGGATATACGTTATACGTTATACGTTATACGTTATACGTTATACGTTACACGTTATACGTTATACGTTATACGTTATAGGTTATACGTTATACGTTATACGTTATACGTTGTACGTTATACGTTATACGTTATACGTTATACGTTATACGGTATACGTTATGCGTTATACGCTATACGTTATACATTATACGTAATAAGTTATATGTTATACGTTATACGTTATACGTTATACGTTATACGATTTACGTTATACGTTATACGTTATACGTTATACGTTATACGTTATACGTTATACGTTATACGTTATGCGTTATACGTTATACGTTATGCGTGATACGTTATACGTTATACGTTATACGTTATACGTTATACGTTATACGTTATACGTTATACGTTATACGTTATACGTTATACGTTATACGTTATAGGTCATACCTTATACGTGAGACGTCATACGTTATACGTTATACGTTATACGTTATACCGTATACGTTATACGTTACACGTTATACGTTATACGTTATACGCTATACGTAATACGTTATTCGTTATACGTTATACGTTATACGTTATACGTTATTCGTTATACGTTATACGTTATACGTTATACGTTATTCGTTATACGTTATACGTTATACGTTATACGTTATACGTCATACGTTATACGTTATACGTTATACGTTATACGTTATACGTTATACGTTATACGTTATACGTTATTCGTCATACGTTATACGTTATACGTTATACGTTATACGTTATACGTTATACGTTAAACGTTATACGTTATACGTTATACGTTATACGTTATACGTTATACGTTATACGTTATACGTTATACGTTATACGTTATACGTTATACGTTATACGTTATACGTTATACGTTATACGTTATACGTGGTACGTTATACGTTATACGTTATACGTTATACGTTATACGTTATACGTTATACGTTATACGTTATACGTTATACGCTATACGTTATACGTTATACGTTATAAGTTATACGTTATACGTTATACGTTATACGGTATACGTTATGCGTTATACGCTATACGTTATGCGTTATAGGATATACGTTATACGTTATACGTTATACGTTATACGTTATACGTTATACGTTATACGTTATACGTTATACGTTATACGTTATACGTTATACGTTATACGTTATACGTTAGACGTTATACGTTATACGTTATACGTTATACGTTATACGTTATACGTTATACGTTATACGTTATACGTTACACGTTATACGTTATACGTTATACGTTATACGTTATACGTTATACGTTATACCTTATACATTATACGTCAGACGTTATACGTTATACGTAATACGGTATACGTTATGCGTTATACGCTATACGTTATACGTTATGCGCTATACGTAATACGTTATACGTTATAGGTTATACGTTATACGTTATACGTTATACGTTATACGTTATACGTTATACGTTATACGTGGTACGTTATACGTTATACGTTATACGTTATACGTTATACGTTATACGTTATACGTTATACGTTATACGTTATACGTTATACGTTATACGTTATACGTTATACGTTATACGTTATACGTTATACGTTATACGTTATACGTTATACGTTATACGTTATACGTTATACGTTATACGTTATACGTTATACGTTATACGTTATACGTTATACGCTATACGTTATACGTTATACGTTATAAGTTATACGTTATACGTTATACGTTATACGGTATACGTTATGCGTTATACGCTATACGTTATGCGTTATAGGATATACGTTATACGTTATACGTTATACGTTATACGTTATACGTTATACGTTATACGTTATACGTTATACGTTATACGTTATACGTTATACGTTATACGTTATACGTTATACGTTATACGTTATACGTTATACGTTATACGTTATACGTTATACGTTATACGGTATACGTTATGCGTTATACGCTATACGTTATACGTTATACGTTATACGTTATACGTTATACGTTATACGTTATACGTTATACGTTATACGTTATACGTTATACGTTATACGTTACACGTTATACGTTATACGTTATACGTTATACGTTATACGTTATACGTTATACCTTATACATTATACGTCAGACGTTATACGTTATACGTAATACGGTATACGTTATGCGTTATACGCTATACGTTATACGTTATGCGCTATACGTAATACGTTATACGTTATAGGTTATACGTTATACGTTATACGTTATACGTTATACGTTATACGTTAAACGTTATACGTTATACGTTATGCGTTATACGTTATACGTTATACGTTATACGTTATACGTTATACGTTATACGTTATACGTTATACGTTATACGTTATACGTTATACGTTATACGTTATACGTGGTACGTTATACGTTATACGTTATACGTTATACGTTATACGTTATACGTTATACGTTATACGTTATACGTGATACGCTATACGTTATACGTTATACGTTATAAGTTATACGTTATACGTTATACGTTATACGGTATACGTTATGCGTTATACGCTATACGTTATGCGTTATAGGATATACGTTATACGTTATACGTTATACGTTATACGTTATACGTTATACGTTATACGTTATACGTTATACGTTATACGTTATACGTTATACGTTATACGTTATACGTTATACGTTATACGTTATACGTTATACGTTATACGTTATACGTTACACGTTATACGTTACACGTTATACGTTATACGTTATACGTTATACGTTATACCTTATACATTATACGTCAGACGTTATACGTTATACGTAATACGGTATACGTTATGCGTTATACGCTATACGTTATACGTTATGCGCTATACGTAATACGTTATACGTTATAGGTTATACGTTATACGTTATACGTTATACGTTATACGTTATACGTTATACGTGGTACGTTATACGTTATACGTTATACGTTATACGTTATACGTTATACGTTATACGTTATTCGTTATACGTTATACGTTATACGTTATACGTTATTCGTTATACGTTATACGTTATACGTTATACGTTATACGTCATACGTTATACGTTATACGTTATACGTTATACGTTATACGTTATACGTTATTCGTCATACGTTATACGTTATACGTTATACGTTATACGTTATACGTTATACGTTAAACGTTATACGTTATACGTTATACGTTATACGTTATACGTTATACGTTATACGTTATACGTTATACGTTATACGTTATACGTTATACGTTATACGTTATACGTTATACGTTATACGTTATACGTTATACGTGGTACGTTATACGTTATACGTTATACGTTATACGTTATACGTTATACGTTATACGTTATACGTTATACGTTATACGCTATACGTTATACGTTATACGTTATAAGTTATACGTTATACGTTATACGTTATACGGTATACGTTATGCGTTATACGCTATACGTTATGCGTTATAGGATATACGTTATACGTTATACGTTATACGTTATACGTTATACGTTATACGTTATACGTTATACGTTATACGTTATACGTTATACGTTATACGTTATACGTTATACGTTATACGTTATACGTTATACGTTATACGTTATACGTTATACGTTATACGTTATACGTTACACGTTATACGTTATACGTTATACGTTATACGTTATACGTTATACGTTATACCTTATACATTATACGTCAGACGTTATACGTTATACGTAATACGGTATACGTTATGCGTTATACGCTATACGTTATACGTTATGCGCTATACGTAATACGTTATACGTTATAGGTTATACGTTATACGTTATACGTTATACGTTATACGTTATACGTTATACGTTATACGTGGTACGTTATACGTTATACGTTATACGTTATACGTTATACGTTATACGTTATACGTTATACGTTATACGTTATACGTTATACGTTATACGTTATACGTTATACGTTATACGTTATACGTTATACGTTATACGTTATACGTTATACGTTATACGTTATACGTTATACGTTATACGTTATACGTTATACGTTATACGTTATACGTTATACGCTATACGTTATACGTTATACGTTATAAGTTATACGTTATACGTTATACGTTATACGGTATACGTTATGCGTTATACGCTATACGTTATGCGTTATAGGATATACGTTATACGTTATACGTTATACGTTATACGTTATACGTTATACGTTATACGTTATACGTTATACGTTATACGTTATACGTTATACGTTATACGTTATACGTTATACGTTATACGTTATACGTTATACGTTATACGTTATACGTTATACGTTATACGTTATACGGTATACGTTATGCGTTATACGCTATACGTTATACGTTATACGTTATACGTTATACGTTATACGTTATACGTTATACGTTATACGTTATACGTTATACGTTACACGTTATACGTTATACGTTATACGTTATACGTTATACGTTATACGTTATACCTTATACATTATACGTCAGACGTTATACGTTATACGTAATACGGTATACGTTATGCGTTATACGCTATACGTTATACGTTATGCGCTATACGTAATACGTTATACGTTATAGGTTATACGTTATACGTTATACGTTATACGTTATACGTTATACGTTATACGTTATACGTTATACGTTATGCGTTATACGTTATACGTTATGCGTGATACGTTATACGTTATACGTTATACGTTATACGTTATACGTTATACGTTATACGTTATACGTTATACGTTATACGTTATACGTTATACGTTATAGGTCATACCTTATACGTGAGACGTCATACGTTATACGTTATACGTTATACGTTATACCGTATACGTTATACGTTATACGTTATACGTTATACGTTATACGTTATACGTTATACGTTATACGTTATACGTTATACGTTATACGTTATACGTTATACGTTATACGTTATACGTTATACGTTATACGTTATACGTTATACGTTATACGTTATACGTTATACGTTATACGTTATACGTTATACGTTATACGTTATACGTTATACGTTATACGCTATACGTTATACGTTATACGTTATACGTTATACGTTATACGTTATACGTTATACGATATACGTTATACGTTATACGTTATACGTTATACGTTATACGTTATACGTTATACGTTATACGCTATACGTTATACGTTATACGTTATACGTTATAAGTTATACGTTATACGTTATACGTAATACGTTATACGCTATACGTTATACGTTATACGTTATAAGTTATACGTTATACGTTATACGTTATACGATATACGTTATACGTTATACGTAATACGTTATACGTTGTACGTTATACGTTCTACGTTATACGTTCTACGTTATACGTTATACGTTATACGTTATACGTTATACGTTATACGTTATACGTTATACGTTATACGTTATACGTTATACGCTATACGTTATACGTTATACGTTATAAGTTATACGTTATACGTTATACGTTATACGTTATACGTTATACGTTATACGTTATACGTTATACGTTATACGTTATACGTTATACGTTATACGTTATACGTTATAGGTCATACTTTATACGTGATACGTCATACGTTATACGTTATACGTTATACGTTATACGTTATACGTTTTACGTTATACGTTATGCGTTATAGGATATACGTCATGCGTTATAGGATATACGTTATACGTTATTCGTCATACGTTATACGTTATACGTTATACGTTATACGCTATACGTAGTACGTTATTCGTTATACGTTATACGTTGTACGTTATACGTTATTCGTTATACGTTATACGTTATACGTTATACGTTATACGTTATGCGTTATACGTTATACGTTATACGTTATACGTTATACGTTGTACGTTATACGTTATACGTTATACGTTATACGATATACGTTATACGTTATACGTTATACGTTATACGTTATACGTTATACGTTATACGTTATACGATATACGTTATACGTTATACGTAATACGTTATACGTTATACGTTATACGTAATACGTTATACGTTATACGTTATACGTTATACGTTATACGTTATACGTTA
>NW_027479823.1:0-62305 GCF_051014685.1 Ptiloglossa arizonensis
AGCATCAGAACTACGAATATTTTGAGTTTCTCAAGCGTTTCTTACTTACAAACTGCCACATCTCGCGAACGGATTGACCAATCCGAAAAATTTCTGTTGCATCTGAAAGTAGAAACTCGCCCGATTACAACGGTATGCGTACTTTTCCCCTAGGCCGTTCTAGTTATGCTTGTCGAGCATCAGAACTGCGAAAATTTTGAGTTTCTCAAGCGATTCTTACCTCCAAACTGCCATATCTCATGAACGGATTGACCAATCCCTAAAATTTCTGTTGCATCTGAAAGTAGAAACTCGCCCGATTACAACGGTATGCGTACTTTTCCCCTAGGCCCTTCTAGTTATTCGTTTCGAGCATCAGAACTACGAAAATTTTGAGTTTCTCAAGCGATTCTTACCTCCAAACTGCCATATCTCGCGAACGGATTGACCAATCCTCAAAATTTCTGTTGCATCTGAAAGTAGAAACTCGCCCGATTACAACGGTATGCGTACTTTTCCCCTAGGCCGTTCTAGTTATGCTTGTCGAGCATCAGAACTGCGAAAATTTTGAGTTTCTCAAGCGATTCTTACCTCCAAACTGCCATATCTCGCGAACGGATTGACCAATCCTCAAAATTTCTGTTGCATCTGAAAGTAGAAACTCGCCCGATTACAACTGTATGCGTACTTTTCCCCTAGGCCCTTCTAGTTATTCGTTTCGAGCATCAGAACTACGAATATTTTGAGTTTCTCAAGCGTTTCTTACTTACAAACTGCCACATCTCGCGAACGGATTGACCAATCCGAAAAATTTCTGTTGCATCTGAAAGTAGAAACTCGCCCGATTACAACGGTATGCGTACTTTTCCCCTAGGCCGTTCTAGTTATGCTTGTCGAGCATCAGAACTGCGAAAATTTTGAGTTTCTCAAGCGTTTCTTACCTCCAAACTCACATATCTCGCGAACGGATTGACCAATCCGCAAAATTTCTATTGCATCTGAAAGTAGAAACCCGCCCGATTACAACGGTATGCGTACTTTTCCCCTAGGCCGTTCTAGTTATGCTTGTCGAGCATCAGAACTGCGAAAATTTTGAGTTTCTCAAGCGTTTCTTACCTCCAAACTCCCATATCTCGCGAACGGATTGACCAATCCGCAAAATTTCTGTTGCATCTGAAAGTAGAAACCCGCCCGATTACAACGGTATGCGTACTTTTCCCCTAGGCCGTTCTAGTTATGCTTGCCGAGCATCAGAACTGCGAAAATTTTGAGTTTCTCATCCGTTTCTTACCTCCAAAATGCCATATCTCGCGAGCGGATTGACCAATCCGCAAAATTTCTGTTGCATCTGAAAGTAGAAACTCGCCCGATTACAACGGTATGCGTACTTTTCCCCTAGGCCGTTCTAGTTATGCTTGTAGAGCATCAGAACTGCGAAAATTTTGAGTTTCTCAAGCGTTTCTTACCTCCAAACTCCCATATCTCGCGAACGGATTGACCAATCCGCAAAATTTCTGTTGCATCTGAAATAGAAACCCGCCCGATTACAACGGTGTGCGTACTTTTCCCCTAGGCCGTTCTAGTTATGCTTGCCGAGCATCAGAACTGCGAAAATTTTGAGTTTCTCATCCGTTTCTTACCTCCAAAATGCCATATCTCGCGAACGGATTGACCAATCCGCAAAATTTCTGTTGCATCTGAAAGTAGAAACTCGCCCGATTGCAACGGTATGTGTGCTTTTCCTCTAGGCCGTTCCAGTTATTCGTTTCGAGCATCAGAACTGCGAAAATTTTGAGTCTCTCAACCGCTTCTTACCTCCAAACTGCCATATCTCGCGAACGGATTGACCAATCCGCAAAATTTCTGTTGCATCTGAAAGTAGAAACCCGCCCGATTACAACGGTATGCGTACTTTTCCCCTAGGCCCTTCTAGTTATTCGTTTCGAGCATCAGAACTACGAATATTTTGAGTTTCTCAAGCGTTTCTTACTTACAAACTGCCACATCTCGCGAACGGATTGACCAATCCGCAAAATTTCTGTTGCATCTGAAAGTAGAAACTCGCCCGATTACAACGGTATGCGTACTTTTCCCCTAGGCCGTTCTAGTTATGCTTGTCGAGCATCAGAACTGCGAAAATTTTGAGTTTCTCAAGCGATTCTTACCTCCAAACTGCCATATCTCATGAACGGATTGACCAATCCTCAAAATTTCTGTTGCATCTGAAAGTAGAAACTCGCCCGATTACAACGGTATGCGTACTTTTCCCCTAGGCCCTTCTAGTTATTCGTTTCGAGCATCAGAACTACGAATATTTTGAGTTTCTCAAGCGTTTCTTACTTACAAACTGCCACATCTCGCGAACGGATTGACCAATCCGCAAAATTTCTGTTGCATCTGAAAGTAGAAACTCGCCCGATTACAACGGTATGCGTACTTTTCCCCTAGGCCGTTCTAGTTATGCTTGTCGAGCATCAGAACTGCGAAAATTTTGAGTTTCTCAAGCGTTTCTTACCTCGAAACTCACATATCTCGCGAACGGATTGACCAATCCGCAAAATTTCTGTTGCATCTGAAAGTAGAAACTCGCCCGATAACAACGGTATGCGTACTTTTCCCCTAGGCCGTTCTAGTTATGCTTGTCGAGCATCAGAACTGCGAAAATTTTGAGTTTCTCAAGCGATTCTTCCCTCCAAACTGCCATATCTCGCGAACGGATTGACCAATCCTCAACATTTCTGTTGCATCTGAAAGTAGAAACTCGCCCGATTACAACGGTATGCGTACTTTTCCCCTAGGCCCTTCTAGTTATTCGTTTCGAGCATCAGAACTACGAATATTTTGAGTTTCTCAAGCGTTTCTTACTTACAAACTGCCACATCTCGCGAACGGATTGACCAATCCGCAAAATTTCTGTTGCATCTGAAAGTAGAAACTCGCCCGATTACAACGGTATGCGTACTTTTCCCCTAGGCCGTTCTAGTTATGCTTGTCGAGCATCAGAACTGCGAAAATTTTGAGTTTCTCAAGCGTTTCTTACCTCCAAACTCCCATATCTCGCGAACGGATTGACCAATCCGCAAAATTTCTGTTGCATCTGAAAGTAGAAACTCGCCCGATTAGAACGGTATGCGTACTTTTCCCCTTGGCCGTTCTAGTTATTCGTTTCGAGCATCAGAACTGCGAAAATTTTGAATTTCTCAAGCGTATCTTACCTCCAAACTGCCATGTCTCGCGAACGGATTGACCAATCCGCAAAATTTCTGTTGCATCTGAAAGTAGAAACTCGCCCGATTACAACGGTATGCGTACTTTTCCCCTCGGCCGTTCTTGTTATTCGTTTCGGGCATCAGAACTGTGAACATTTTGAGTTTCTCTACCGTTTCTTACCTCCAAACTGCCATATCTCGCGAACGGATTGACCAATCCGCAAAATTTCTGTTGCATCTGAAAGTAGAAACTCGCCCGATTACAACGGTATGCGTACTTTTCCCCTAGGCCGTTCTAGTTATTCGTTTCGAGCATCAGAACTGCGAATATTTTGAGTTTCTCAAGCGTTTCTTACTTACAAACTGCCACATCTCGCGAACGGATTGACCAATCCGCAAAATTTCTGTTGCATCTGAAAGTAGAAACTCGCCCGATTACAACGGTATGCGTACTTTTCCCCTAGGCCGTTCTAGTTATGCTTGTCGAGCATCAGAACTGCGAAAATTTTGAGTTTCTCATCCGTTTCTTACCTCCAAAATGCCATATCTCGCGAACGGATTGACCAATCCGCAAAATTTCTGTTGCATCTGAAAGTAGAAACTCGCCCGATTGCAACGGTATGTGTGCTTTTCTTCTAGGCCGTTCCAGTTATTCGTTTCGAGCATCAGAACTGCGAAAATTTTGAGTCTCTCAACCGTTTCTTACCTCCAAACTGCCATATCTCGCGAACGGATTGACCAATCCGCAAAATTTCTGTTGCATCTGAAAGTAGAAACTCGCCCGATTACTACGGTACGCGTACTTTTCCCCTAGGCCGCTCTAGTTATTCGTTTCGAGCATCAGAACTGCGAATATTTTGAGTTTCTCAAGCGTTTCTTACTTACAAACTGTCACATCTCGCGAACGGATTGACCAATCCGCAAAATTTCTGTTGCATCTGAAAGTAGAAACTCGCCCGATTACTACGGTACGCGTACGTTTCCCCTAGGCCGTTCCAGTTATTCGTCTCGAGCATCAGAACTGCGAAACTTTTGAGTTTCTCAAGCGTTTCTTACCTCCAAACTGCAATATCTCGCGAACGGATAGACCAATCCGCAAAATTTCTGTTGCATCTGAAAGTAGAAACTCGCCCGATTAGAACGGTATGCGTACTTTTCCCCTAGGCCGTTCTAGTTATTCGTTTCGGGCATCAGAACTGTGAACATTTTGAGTTTCTCAAGCGTTTCTTACCTCCAAACTGCAATATCTCGCGAACGGATAGACCAATCCGCAAAATTTCTGTTGCATCTGAAAGTAGAAACTCGCCCGATTAGAACGGTATGCGTACTTTTAAAGTAGGCCGTTCTAGTTATTCGTTTCGAGCATCAGAACTGCGAAAATTTTGAGTTTCTCAACCGTTTCTTACCTCCAAACTGCCATATCTCGCGAACGGATTGACCAATCCGCAAAATTTCTGTTGCATCTGAAAGTAGAAACTCGCCCGATTACAACGGTATGCGTACTTTTCCCCTCGGCCGTTCTTGTTATTCGTTTCGGGCATCAGAACTGTGAACATTTTGAGTTTCTCTACCGTTTCTTACCTCCAAACTGCCATATCTCGCGAACGGATTGACCAATCCGCAAAATTTCTGTTGCATCTGAAAGTAGAAACTCGCCCGATTACAACGGTATGCGTACTTTTCCCCTAGGCCGTTCTAGTTATTCGTTTCGAGCATCAGAACTGCGAATATTTTGAGTTTCTCAAGCGTTTCTTACTTACAAACTGCCACATCTCGCGAACGGATTGACCAATCCGCAAAATTTCTGTTGCATCTGAAAGTAGAAACTCGCCCGATTACAACGGTATGCGTACTTTTCCCCTAGGCCGTTCTAGTTATGCTTGTCGAGCATCAGAACTGCGAAAATTTTGAGTTTCTCATCCGTTTCTTACCTCCAAAATGCCATATCTCGCGAACGGATTGACCAATCCGCAAAATTTCTGTTGCATCTGAAAGTAGAAACTCGCCCGATTGCAACGGTATGTGTGCTTTTCTTCTAGGCCGTTCCAGTTATTCGTTTCGAGCATCAGAACTGCGAAAATTTTGAGTCTCTCAACCGTTTCTTACCTCCAAACTGCCATATCTCGCGAACGGATTGACCAATCCGCAAAATTTCTGTTGCATCTGAAAGTAGAAACTCGCCCGATTACTACGGTACGCGTACTTTTCCCCTAGGCCGTTCTAGTTATTCGTTTCGAGCATCAGAACTGCGAATATTTTGAGTTTCTCAAGCGTTTCTTACTTACAAACTGTCACATCTCGCGAACGGATTGACCAATCCGCAAAATTTCTGTTGCATCTGAAAGTAGAAACTCGCCCGATTACTACGGTACGCGTACGTTTCCCCTAGGCCGTTCCAGTTATTCGTCTCGAGCATCAGAACTGCGAAACTTTTGAGTTTCTCAAGCGTTTCTTACCTCCAAACTGCAATATCTCGCGAACGGATAGACCAATCCGCAAAATTTCTGTTGCATCTGAAAGTAGAAACTCGCCCGATTAGAACGGTATGCGTACTTTTCCCCTAGGCCGTTCTAGTTATTCGTTTCGGGCATAAGAACTGTGAACATTTTGAGTTTCTCAAGCGTTTCTTACCTCCAAACTGCAATATCTCGCGAACGGATAGACCAATCCGCAAAATTTCTGTTGCATCTGAAAGTAGAAACTCGCCCGATTAGAGCGGTATGCGTACTTTTAAAGTAGGCCGTCCTAGTTATTCGTTTCGAGCATCAGAACTGCGAAAATTTTGAGTTTCTCAACCGTTTCTTACCTCCAAACTGCCATATCTCGCGAACGGATTGACCAATCCGCAAAATTTCTGTTGCATCTGAAAGTAGAAACTCGCCCGATTACAACGGTATGCGTACTTTTCCCCTAGGCCGTTCTAGTTATTCGTTTCGAGCAACAGAACTGCGAATATTTTGAGTTTCTCAAGCGTTTCTTACTTACAAACTGCCACATCTCGCGAACGGATTGACCAATCCGCAAAATTTCTGTTGCATCTGAAAGTAGAAACTCGCCCGATTACAACGGTATGCGTACTTTTCCCCTAGGCCGTTCTAGTTATGCTTGTCAAGCATCAGAACTGCGAAAATTTTGAGTTTCTCAAGCGATTCTTACCTCCAAACTGCCATATCTCGCGAACGGATTGACCAATCCTCAAAATTTCTGTTGCATCTGAAAGTAGAAACTGGCCCGATTACAACAGTATGCGTACTTTTCCCCTAGGCCGTTCTAGTTATGCTTGTCAAGCATCAGAACTGCGAAAATTTTGAGTTTCTCAAGCGATTCTTACCTCCAAACTGCCATATCTCGCGAACGGATTGACCAATCCGCAAAATTTCTGTTGCATCTGAAAGTAGAAACTCGCCCGATTACAACAGTATGCGTACTTTTCCCCTAGGCCGTTCTAGTTATGCTTGTCGAGCATCAGAACTGCGAAAATTTTGAGTTTCGCAAGCGTTTCTTACGTCCAAACTCACATATCTCGCGAACGGATTGACCAATCCGCAAAATTTCTGTTGCATCTGAAAGTAGAAACTCGCCCGATTACAACGGTATGCGTACTTTTCCCCTAGGCCGTTCTAGTTATGCTTGTCGAGCATCAGAACTGCGAAAATTTTGAGTTTCTCAAGCGATTCTTACCTCCAAACTGCCATATCTCATGAACGGATTGACCAATCCTGAAAATTTCTGTTGCATCTGAAAGTAGAAACTCGCCCGATTACAACGGTATGCGTACTTTTCCCCTAGGCCCTTCTAGTTATTCGTTTCGAGCATCAGAACTACGAATATTTTGAGTTTCTCAAGCGTTTCTTACATACAAACTGCCACATCTCGCGAACGGATTGACCAATCCGCAAAATTTCTGTTGCATCTGAAAGTAGAAACCCGCCCGATTACAACGGTATGCGTACTTTTCCCCTAGGCCGTTCTAGTTATGCTTGTCGAGCATCAGAACTGCAAAAATTTTGAGTTTCTCAAGCGTTTCTTACCTCCAAACTCACATATCTCGCGAACGGATTGACCAATCCGCAAAATTTCTGTTGCATCTGAAAGTAGAAACTCGCCCGATTACAACGGTATGCGTACTTTTCCCCTAGGCCGTTCTAGTCATGCTTGTCGAGCATCAGAACTGCGAAAATTTTGAGTTTCTCAAGCGATTCTTACCTCCAAACTGCCATATCTCATGAACGGATTGACCAATCCTCAAAATTTCTGTTGCATCTGAAAGTAGAAACTCGCCCGATTACAACGGTATGCGTACTTTTCCCCTAGGCCGTTCTAGTTATGCTTGTCGAGCATCAGAACTGCGAAAATTTTGAGTTTCTCAAGCGTTTCTTACCTCCAAACTCACATATCTCGCGAACGGATTGACCAATCCGCAAAATTTCTGTTGCATCTGAAAGTAGAAACTCGCCCGATTGCAACGGTATGTGTGCTTTTCCTCTAGGCCGTTCCAGTTATTCGTTTCGAGCATCAGAACTACGAATATTTTGAGTTTCTCAAGCGTTTCTTACTTACAAACTGCCACATCTCGCGAACGGATTGACCAATCCGCAAAATTTCTGTTGCATCTGAAAGTAGAAACTCGCCCGATTACAACGGTATGCGTACTTTTCCCCTAGGCCCTTCTAGTTATTCGTTTCGAGCATCAGAACTACGAATATTTTGAGTTTCTCAAGCGTTTCTTACTTACAAACTGCCACACCTCGCGAACGGATTGACCAATCCGCAAAATTTCTGTTGCATCTGAAAGTAGAAACTCGCCCGATTACAACGGTATGCGTACTTTTCCCCTAGGCCGTTCTAGTTATGCTTGTCGAGCATCAGAACTGCGAAAATTTTGAGTTTCTCAAGCGATTCTTACCTCCAAACTGCCATATCTCGCGAACGGATTGACCAATCCTCAAAATTTCTGTTGCATCTGAAAGTAGAAACTCGCCCGATTACAACGGTATGCGTACTTTTCCCCTAGGCCCTTCTAGTTATTCGTTTCGAGCATCAGAACTACGAATATTTTGAGTTTCTCAAGCGTTTCTTACTTACAAGCTGCCACATCTCGCGAACGGGTTGACCAATCCGCAAAATTTCTGTTGCATCTGAAAGTAGAAACTCACCCGATTACAACGGTATGCGTACTTTTCCCCTAGGCCCTTCTAGTTATTCGTTTCGAGCATCAGAACTACGAATATTTTGAGTTTCTCAAGCGTTTCTTACTTACTAACTGCCACATCTCGCGAACGGATTGACCAATCCGCAAAATTTCTGTTGCATCTGAAAGTAGAAACTCGCCCGATTACAACGGTATGCGTACTTTTCCCCTAGGCCGTACTAGTTATTCGTTTCGAGCATCAGAACTGCGAAAATTTTGAGTTTCTCATCCGTTTCTTACCTCCAAAATGCCATATCTCGCGAACGGATTGACCAATCCGCAAAATTTCTGTTGCATCTGAAAGTAGAAACTCGCCCGATTACAACGGTATGCGTACTTTTCCCCTAGGCCGTTCTAGTTATGCTTGTCGAGCATCAGAACTGCGAAAATTTTGAGTCTCTCAACCGTTTCTTACCTCCAAACTGCCATATCTCGCGAACGGATTGACCAATCCGCAAAATTTCTGTTGCATCTGAAAGTAGAAACTCGCCCGATTAGTACGGTACGCGCACTTTTCCCCTAGGCCGTTCTAGTTATTCGTTTCGAGCATCAGAACTGCGAATATTTTGAGTTTCTCAAGCGTTTCTTACTTACAAACTGCCACACCTCGCGAACGGATTGACCAATCCGCAAAATTTCTGTTGCATCTGAAAGTAGAAGCTCGCCCGATTACTACGGTACGCGTACGTTTCCCCTAGGCCGTTCCAGTTATTCGTCTCGAGCATCAGAACTGCGAAACTTTTGAGTTTCTCAAACGTTTCCTACCTCCAAACTGCAATATCTCGCGAACGGATAGACCAATCCGCAAAATTTCTGTTGCATCTGAAAGTAGAAACTCGCCCGATTAGAACGGTATGCGTACTTTTCCCCTAGGCCATCTAGTTATTCGTTTCGGGCATCAGAACTGTGAACATTTTGAGTTTCTCAAGTGTTTCTTACCTCCAAACTGCAATATCTCGCGAACGGATAGACCAATCCGCAAAATTTCTTTTGTATCTGAAAGTAGAAACTCGCCCGATTAGAACGGTATGCGTACTTTTCCTCTAGGCCGTTCCAGTTATTCGTTTCGAGCATCAGAACTGCGAAAATTTTGAGTTTCTCAACCGTTTCTTACCTCCAAACTGCCATATCTCGCGAACGGATTGACCAATCCGCAAAATTTCTGTTGCATCTGAAAGTAGAAACTCGCCCGATTACAACGGTATGCGTACTTTTCCCCTAGGCCGTTCTAGTTATTCGTTTCGAGCATCAGAACTGCGAATATTTTGAGTTTCTCAAGCGTTTCTTACTTACAAACTGCCACATCTCGCGAACGGATTGACCAATCCGCAAAATTTCTGTTGCATCTGAAAGTAGAAACTCGCCCGATTACAACGGTATGCGTACTTTTCCCCTAGGCCGTTCTAGTTATGCTTGTCGAGCATCAGAACTGCGAAAATTTTGAGTTTCTCAAGCGTTTCTTACCTCCAAACTCACATATCTCGCGAACGGATTGACCAATCCGCAAAATTTCTGTTGCATCTGAAAGTAGAAACTCGCCCGATTACATCGGTATGCGTACTTTTCCCCTAGGCCGTTCTAGTTATGCTTGTCGAGCATCAGAACTGCGAAAATTTTGAGTTTCTCAAGCGATTCTTACCTCCAAACTGCCATATCTCGCGAACGGATTGACCAATCCTCAAAATTTCTGTTGCATCTGAAAGTAGAAACTCGCCCGATTACAACGGTATGCGTACTTTTCCCCTAGGCCCTTCTAGTTATTCGTTTCGAGCATCAGAACTACGAATATTTTGAGTTTCTCAAGCGTTTCTTACTTACAAACTGCCACATCTCGCGAACGGATTGACCAATCCGCAAAATTTCTGTTGCATCTGAAAGTAGAAACTCGCCCGATTACAACGGTATGCGTACTTTTCCCCTAGGCCGTTCTAGTTATGCTTGTCGAGCATCAGAACTGCGAAAATTTTGAGTTTCTCAAGCGTTTCTTACCTCCAAACTCACATATCTCGCGAACGGATTGACCAATCCGCAAAATTTCTGTTGCATCTGAAAGTAGAAACTCGCCCGATTACAACGGTATGCGTACTTTTCCCCTAGGCCGTTCTAGTTATGCTTGTCGAGCATCAGAACTGCGAAAATTTTGAGTTTCTCAAGCGTTTCTTACTTACAAACTGCCACATCTCGCGAACGGATTGACCAATCCGCAAAATTTCTGTTGCATCTGAAAGTAGAAACTCGCCCGATTACAACGGTATGCGTACTTTTCCCCTAGGCCGTTCTAGTTATGCTTGTCGAGCATCAGAACTGCGAAAATTTTGAGTTTCTCAAGCGTTTCTTACCTCCAAACTCACATATCTCGCGAACGGATTGACCAATCCTCAAAATTTCTGTTGCATCTGAAAGTAGAAACTCGCCCGATTACAACGGTATGCGTACTTTTCCCCTAGGCCGTTCTAGTTATGCTTGTCGAGCATCAGAACTGCGTAAATTTTGAGTTTCTCAAGCGATTCTTACCTCCAAACTGCCATATCTCGCGAACGGATTGACCAATCCTCAAAATTTCTGTTGCATCTGAAAGTAGAAACTCGCCCGATTACAACGGTATGCGTACTTTTCCCCTAGGCCCTTCTAGTTATTCGTTTCGAGCATCAGAACTACGAATATTTTGAGTTTCTCAAGCGTTTCTTACTTACAAACTGCCACATCTCGCGAACGGATTGACCAATCCGCAAAATTTCTGTTGCATCTGAAAGTAGAAACTCGCCCGATTACAACGGTATGCGTACTTTTCCCCTAGGCCGTTCTAGTTATGCTTGTCGAGCATCAGAACTGCGAAAATTTTGAGTTTCTCAAGCGTTTCTTACCTCCAAACTCACATATCTCGCGAACGGATTGACCAATCCGCAAAATTTCTATTGCATCTGAAAGTAGAAACTCGCCCGATTACAACGGTATGCGTACTTTACCCCTAGGCCGTTCTAGTTATGCTTGTCGAGCATCAGAAATGCGAAAATTTTGAGTTTCTCAAGCGTTTCTTACCTCCAAACTCCCATATCTCGCGAACGGATTGACCAATCCGCAAAATTTCTGTTGCATCTGAAAGTAGAAACCCGCCCGATTACAACGGTATGCGTACTTTTCCCCTAGGCCGTTCTAGTTATTCGTTTCGAGCATCAGAACTGCGAAACTTTTGAGTTTCTCAAGCGTTTCTTACCTCCAAACTGCAATATCTCGCGAACGGATAGACCAATCCGCAAAATTTCTGTTGCATCTGAAAGTAGAAACTCGCCCGATTACAACGGTATGCGTACTTTTCCCCTAGGCCCTACTAGTTATTCGTTTCGAGCATCAGAACTACGAATATTTTGAGTTTCTCAAGCGTTTCTTACTTACAAACTGCCACATCTCGCGAACGGATTGACCAATCCGCAAAATTTCTGTTGCATCTGAAAGTAGAAACTCGCCCGATTACAACGGTATGCGTACTTTTCCCCTAGGCCGTTCTAGTTATGCTTGTCGAGCATCAGAACTGCGAAAATTTTGAGTTTCTCAAGCGTTTCTTACCTCCAAACTCACATATCTCGCGAACGGATTGACCAATCCGCAAAATTTCTATTGCATCTGAAAGTAGAAACTCGCCCGATTACAACGGTATGCGTACTTTTCCCCTAGGCCCTTCTAGTTATTCGTTTCGAGCATCAGAACTACGAATATTTTGAGTTTCTCAAGCGTTTCTTACTTACAAACTGCCACATCTCGCGAACGGATTGACCAATCCGCAAAATTTCTGTTGCATCTGAAAGTAGAAACTCGCCCGATTACAACGGTATGCGTACTTTTCCCCTAGGCCGTTCTAGTTATGCTTGTCGAGCATCAGAACTGCGAAAATTTTGAGTTTCTCAAGCGTTTCTTACCTCCAAACTCACATATCTCGCGAACGGGTTGACCAATCCGCAAAATTTCTGTTGCATCTGAAAGTAGAAACTCGCCCGATTACAACGGTATGCGTACTTTTCCCCTAGGCCGTTCTAGTTATGCTTGTCGAGCATCAGAACTGCGAAAATTTTGAGTTTCTCAAGCGATTCTAACCTCCAAACTGCCATATCTCGCGAACGGATTGACCAATCCTCAAAATTTCTGTTGCATCTGAAAGTAGAAACTCGCCCGATTACAACGGTATGCGTACTTTTCCCCTAGGCCCTTCTAGTTATTCGTTTCGAGCATCAGAACTACGAATATTTTGAGTTTCTCAAGCGTTTCTTACTTACAAACTGCCACATCTCGCGAACGGATTGACCAATCCGCAAAATTTCTGTTGCATCTGAAAGTAGAAACTCGCCCGATTACAACGGTATGCGTACTTTTCCCCTAGGCCGTTCTAGTTATGCTTGTCGAGCATCAGAACTGCGAAAATTTTGAGTTTCTCAAGCGTTTCTTACCTCCAAACTCACATATCTCGCGAACGGATTGACCAATCCGCAAAATTTCTATTGCATCTGAAAGTAGAAACTCGCCCGATTACAACGGTATGCGTACTTTACCCCTAGGCCGTTCTAGTTATGCTTGTCGAGCATCAGAAATGCGAAAATTTTGAGTTTCTCAAGCGTTTCTTACCTCCAAACTCCCATATCTCGCGAACGGATTGACCAATCCGCAAAATTTCTGTTGCATCTGAAAGTAGAAACCCGCCCGATTACAACGGTATGCGTACTTTTCCCCTAGGCCGTTCTAGTTATTCGTTTCGAGCATCAGAACTGCGAAACTTTTGAGTTTCTCAAGCGTTTCTTACCTCCAAACTGCAATATCTCGCGAACCGATAGACCAATCCGCAAAATTTCTGTTGCATCTGAAAGTAGAAACTCGCCCGATTAGAACGGTATGCGTACTTTTCCCCTAGGCAGTTCTAGTTATTCGTTTCGAGCATCAGAACTGCGAAAATTTTGAGTTCCTCAAGCGTATCTTACCTCCAAACTGCCATGTCTCGCGAACGGATTGACCAATCCGCAAAATTTCTGTTGCATCTGAAAGTAGAAACTCGCCCGATTACAACGGTATGCGTACTTTTCCCCTAGGCCGTTCTAGTTATGCTTGTCGAGCATCAGAACTGCGAAAATTTTGAGTTTCTCAAGCGTTTCTTACGTCCAAACTCACATATCTCGCGAACGGATTGACCAATCCGCAAAATTTCTATTGCATCTGAAAGTAGAAACTCGCCCGATTACAACTGTATGCGTACTTTTCCCCTAGGCCGTTCTAGTTATGCTTGTCGAGCATCAGAACTGCGAAAATTTTGAGTTTCTCAAGCGTTTCTTACCTCCAAACTCCCATATCTCGCGAACGGATTGACCAATCCGCAAAATTTCTATTGCATCTGAAAGTAGAAACCCGCCCGATTACAACGGTATGCGTACTATTCCCCTAGGCCGTTCTAGTTATGCTTGCCGAGCATCAGAACTGCGAAAATTTTGAGTTTCTCATCCGTTTCTTGCCTCCAAAATGCCATATCTCGCGAACGGATTGACCAATCCGCAAAATTTCTGTTGCATCTGAAAGTAGAAACTCGCCCGATTACAACGGTATGCGTACTTTTCCCCTAGGCCGTTCTAGTTATGCTTGTCGAGCATCAGAACTGCGAAAATTTTGAGTTTCTCAAGCGTTTCTTACCTCCAAACTCCCATATCTCGCGAACGGATTGACCAATCCGCAAAATTTCTGTTGTATCTGAAAGTAGAAACCCGCCCGATTACAACGGTATGCGTACTTTTCCCCTAGGCCGTTCTAGTTATGCTTGCCGAGCATCAGAACTGCGAAAATTTTGAGTTTATCATCCGTTTCTTACCTCCAAAATGCCATATCTCGCGAACGGATTGACCAATCCGCAAAATTTCTGTTGCATCTGAAAGTAGAAACTCGCCCGATTGCAACGGTATGTGTGCTTTTCCTCTAGGCCGTTCCAGTTATACGTTTCGAGCATCAGAACTGCGAAAATTTTGAGTCTCTCAACCGTTTCTTACCTCCAAACTGCCATATCTCGCGAACGGATTGACCAATCCGCAAAATTTCTGTTGCATCTGAAAGCAGAAACTCGCCCGATTACAACGGTATGCGTACTTTTCCCCTAGGCCGTTCTAGTTATGCTTGTCGAGCATCAGAACTGCGAAAATTTTGAGTTTCTCAAGCGATTCTTACCTCCAAACTGCCATATATCATGAACGGATTGACCAATCCTCAAAATTTCTGTTGCATCTGAAAGTAGAAACTCGCCCGATTACAACGGTATGCGTACTTTTCCCCTAGGCCCTTCTAGTTATTCGTTTCGAGCATCAGAACTGCGAATATTTTGAGTTTCTCAAGCGTTTCTTACTTACAAACTGCCACATCTCGCGAACGGATTGACCAATCCGCAAAATTTCTATTGCCCCTGAAAGTAGAAACTCGCCCGATTACAACGGTATGCGTACTTTTCCCCTAGGCCCTTCTAGTTATTCGTTTCGAGCATCAGAACTGCGAATATTTTGAGTTTCTCAAGCGTTTCTTACTTACAAACTGCCACATCTCGCGAACGGATTGACCAATCCGCAAAATTTCTGTTGCATCTGAAAGTAGAAACTCGCCCGATTACAACGGTATGCGTACTTTTCCCCTAGGCCGTTCTAGTTATGCTTGTCGAGCATCAGAACTGCGAAAATTTTGAGTTTCTCAAGCGTTTCTTACCTCCAAACTCACATATCTCGCGAACGGATTGACCAATCCGCAAAATTTCTATTGCATCTGAAAGTAGAAACTCGCCCGATTACAACGGTATGCGTACTTTTCCCCTAGGCCGTTCTTGTTATTCGTTTCGGGCATCAGAACTGTGAACATTTTGAGTTTCTCTACCGTTTCTTACCTCCAAACTGCCATATCGAGCGAACGGATTGACCAATCCGCAAAATTTCTGTTGCATCTGAATGTAGAAACTCGCCCGATTACAACGGTATGCGTACTTTTCCCCTAGGCCGTTCTAGTTATTCGTTTCGAGCATCAGAACTGCGAATATTTTGAGTTTCTCAAGCGTTTCTTACTTACAAACTGCCACATCTCGCGAACGGATTGACCAATCCGCAAAATTTCTGTTGCATCTGAAAGTAGAAACTCGCCCGATTACAACGGTATGCGTACTTTTCCCCTAGGCCGTTCTAGTTATGCTTGTCGAGCATCAGAACTGCGAAAATTTTGAGTTTCTCATCCGTTTCTTACCTCCAAAATGCCATATCTCGCGAACGGATTGACCAATCCGCAAAATTTCTGTTGCATCTGAAAGTAGAAACTCGCCCGATTGCAACGGTATGTGTGCTTTTCCTCTAGGCCGTTCCAGTTATTCGTTTCGAGCATCAGAACTGCGAAAATTTTGAGTTTCTCAAGCGTTTCTTACCTCCAAACTGCAATATCTCGCGAACGGAGAGACCAATCCGCAAAATTTCTGTTGCATCTGAAAGTAGAAACTGGCCCGATTAGAACGGTATGCGTACTTTTCCCCTAGGCCGTTCTAGTTATTCGTTTCGGGCATCAGAACTGTGAACATTTTGAGTTTCTCAAGCGTTTCTTACCTCCAAACTGCAATATCTCGCGAACGGATAGACCAATCCGCAAAATTTCTGTTGCATCTGAAAGTAGAAACTCGCCCGATTAGAACGGAATGCGTACTTTTCCCGTAGGCCGTTCTTGTTATTCGTTTCGGGCATCAGAACTGTGAACATTTTGAGTTTCTCTACCGTTTCTTACCTCCAAACTGCCATATCGAGCGAACGGATTGACCAATCCGCAAAATTTCTGTTGCATCTGAATGTAGAAACTCGCCCGATTACAACGGTATGCGTACTTTTCCCCTAGGCCGTTCTAGTTATTCGTTTCGAGCATCAGAACTGCGAATATTTTGAGTTTCTCAAGCGTTTCTTACTTACAAACTGCCACATCTCGCGAACGGATTGACCAATCCGCAAAATTTCTGTTGCATCTGAAAGTAGAAACTCGCCCGATTACAACGGTATGCGTACTTTTCCCCTAGGCCGTTCTAGTTATGCTTGTCGAGCATCAGAACTGCGAAAATTTTGAGTTTCTCATCCGTTTCTTACCTCCAAAATGCCATATCTCGCGAACGGATTGACCAATCCGCAAAATTTCTGTTGCATCTGAAAGTAGAAACTCGCCCGATTGCAACGGTATGTGTGCTTTTCCTCTAGGCCGTTCCAGTTATTCGTTTCGAGCATCAGAACTGCGAAAATTTTGAGTTTCTCAAGCGTTTCTTACCTCCAAACTGCAATATCTCGCGAACGGAGAGACCAATCCGCAAAATTTCTGTTGCATCTGAAAGTAGAAACTGGCCCGATTAGAACGGTATGCGTACTTTTCCCCTAGGCCGTTCTAGTTATTCGTTTCGGGCATCAGAACTGTGAACATTTTGAGTTTCTCAAGCGTTTCTTACCTCCAAACTGCAATATCTCGCGAACGGATAGACCAATCCGCAAAATTTCTGTTGCATCTGAAAGTAGAAACTCGCCCGATTAGAACGGAATGCGTACTCTTCCCGTAGGCCGTTCTAGTTATTCGTTTCGAGCATCAGAACTGCGAATATTTTGAGTTTCTCAAGCGTTTCTTACCTCCAAACTGCAATATCTCGCGAACGGATTGACCAATCCGCAAAATTTCTGTTGCATCTGAATGTAGAAACTCGCCCGATTACAACGGTATGCGTACTTTTCCCCTAGGCCGTTCTTGTTATTCGTTTCGAGCATCAGAACTGCGAAAATTTTGAGTTTCTCAAGCGTTTCTTACCTCCAAACTGCAATATCTCGCGAACGGATAGACCAATCCGCAAAATTTCTGTTGCATCTGAAAGTAGAAACTCGCCCGATTACAACGGTATGCGTACTTTTCCCCTAGGCCGTTCTAGTTATGCTTGTCGAGCATCAGAACTGCGAAAATTTTGAGTTTCTCATCCGTTTCTTACCTCCAAAATGCCATATCTCGCGAACGGATTGACCAATCCGCAAAATTTCTATTGCATCTGAAAGTAGAAACTCGCCCGACTACAACGGTATTTGTACGTTTCCCCTAGGCCGTTCCAGTTATTCGTTTCGAGCATCAGAACTGCGAAAATTTTGAGTTTCTCAACCGTTTCTTACATCCAAACTGCCATATCTCGCGAACGGATTGACCAATCCGCAAAATTTCTGTTGCATCTGAAAGTAGAAACTGGCCCGATTACAACAGTATGCGTACTTTTCCCCTAGGCCGTTCTAGTTATGCTTGTCAAGCATCAGAACTGCGAAAATTTTGAGTTTCTCAAGCGATTCTTACATCCAAACTGCCATATCTCGCGAACAGATTGACCAATCCTCAAAATTTCTGTTGCATCTGAAAGTAGAAACTCGCCCGATTACAACGGTATGCGGACTTTTCCCCTAGGCCCTTCTAGTTATTCGTTTCGAGCATCAGAACTGCGAATATTTTGAGTTTCTCAAGCGTTTCTTACTTACAAACTGCCACATCTCGCGAACGGATTGACCAATCCGCAAAATTTCTATTGCATCTGAAAGTAGAAACTCGCCCGATTACAACGGTATGTGTATGTTTCCCCTAGGCCGTTCCAGTTATTCGTTTCGAGCATCAGAACTGCGAAAATTTTGAGTTTCTCATCCGTTTCTTACCTCCAAAATGCCATATCTCGCGAACCGATTGACCAATCCGCAAAATTTCTGTTGCATCTGAAAGTAGAAACTCGCCCGATTGCAACGGTATGTGTGCTTTTCCTCTAGGCCGTTCCAGTTATTCGTTTCGAGCATCAGAACTGCGAAAATTTTGAGTTTCTCAAGCGTACCTTATCTCCAAACTGCCATGTCTCGCAAACGGATTGACCAATCCGCAAAATTTCTGTTGCATCTGAATGTAGAAACTCGCCCGATTACAACGGTATGCGTACTTTTCCCCTAGGCCGTTCTTGTTATTCGTTTCGAGCATCAGAACTGCGAAAATTTTGAGTTTCTCAAGCGTTTCTTACCTCCAAACTGCAATATCTCGCGAACGGATAGACCAATCCGCAAAATTTCTGTTGCATCTGAAAGTAGAAACTCGCCCGATTACAACGGTATGCGTACTTTTCCCCTAGGCCGTTCTAGTTATGCTTGTCGAGCATCAGAACTGCGAAAATTTTGAGTTTCTCATCCGTTTCTTACCTCCAAAATGCCATATCTCGCGAACGGATTGACCAATCCGCAAAATTTCTGTTGCATCTGAAAGTAGAAACTCGCCCGATTGCAACGGTATGTGTGCTTTTCCTCTAGGCCGTTCCAGTTATTCGTTTCGAGCATCAGAACTGCGAAAATTTTGAGTCTCTCAACCGTTTCTTACCTCCAAACTGCCATATCTAGCGAACGGATTGACCAATCCGCAAAATTTCTGTTGCATCTGAAAGTAGAAACTCGCCCGATTACTACGGTACGCGTACTTTTCCCCTAGGCCGTTCTAGTTATTCGTTTCGAGCGTCAGAACTGCGAATATTTTGAGTTTCTCAAGCGTTTCTTACTTACAAACTGCCACATCTCGCGAACGGATTGACCAATCCGCAAAATTTCTGTTGCATCTGAAAGTAGAAACTCGCCCGATTACTACGGTATGCGTACGTTTCCCCTAGGCCGTTCCAGTTATTCGTCTCGAGCATCAGAACTGCGAAACTTTTGAGTTTCTCAAGCGTTTCTTACCTCCAAACTGCAATATCTCGCGAACGGAGAGACCAATCCGCAAAATTTCTGTTGCATCTGAAAGTAGAAACTGGCCCGATTAGAACGGTATGCGTACTTTTCCCCTAGGCCGTTCTAGTTATTCGTTTCGGGCATCAGAACTGTGAACATTTTGAGTTTCTCAAGCGTTTCTTACCTCCAAAATGCCATATCTCGCGAACCGATTGACTAATCCGCAAAATTTCTGTTGCATCTGAATGTAGAAACTCGCCCGATTACAACGGTATGCGTACTTTTCCCCTAGGCCGTTCTTGTTATTCGTTTCGAGCATCAGAACTGCGAAAATTTTGAGTTTCTCAAGCGTTTCTTACCTCCAAACTGCAATATCTCGCGAACGGATAGACCAATCCGCAAAATTTCTGTTGCATCTGAAAGTAGAAACTCGCCCGATTACAACGGTATGCGTACTTTTCCCCTATGCCCTTCTAGTTATTCGTTTCGAGCATCAGAACTGCGAATATTTTGAGTTTCTCAAGCGTTTCTTACTTACAAACTGCCACATCTCGCGAACGGATTGACCAATCCGCAAAATTTCTATTGCATCTGAAAGTAGAAAGTCGCCCGATTACAACGGTATTTGTACGTTTCCCCTAGGCCGTTCCAGTTATTCGTTTCGAGCATCAGAACTGCGAAAATTTTGAGTTTCTCATCCGTTTCTTACCTCCAAAATGCCATATCTCGCGAACGGATTGACCAATCCGCAAAATTTCTGTTGCATCTGAAAGTAGAAACTCGCCCGATTGCAACGGTATGTGTGCTTTTCCCCTAGGCCGTTCTAGTTATTCGTTTCGAGCATCAGAACTGCGAATATTTTGAGTTTCTCAAGCGTTTCTTACTTACAAACTGCCACATCTCGCGAACGGATTGACCAATCCGCAAAATTTCTATTGCATCTGAAAGTAGAAACTCGCCCGATTACAACGGTATGTGTACGTTTCCCCTAGGCCGTTCCAGTTATTCGTTTCGAGCATCAGAACTGCGAAAATTTTGAGTTTCTCATCCGTTTCTTACCTCCAAAATGCCATATCTCGCGAACCGATTGACCAATCCGCAAAATTTCTGTTGCATCTGAATGTAGAAACTCGCCCGATTACAACGGTATGCGTACTTTTCCCCTAGGCCGTTCTTGTTATTCGTTTCGAGCATCAGAACTGCGAAAATTTTGAGTTTCTCAAGCGTTTCTTACCTCCAAACTGCAATATCTCGCGAACGGATAGACCAATCCGCAAAATTTCTGTTGCATCTGAAAGTAGAAACTCGCCCGATTACAACGGTATGCGTACTTTTCCCCTAGGCCGTTCTAGTTATGCTTGTCGAGCATCAGAACTGCGAAAATTTTGAGTTACTCATCCGTTTCTTACCTCCAAAATGCCATATCTCGCGAACGGATTGACCAATCCGCAAAATTTCTGTTGCATCTGAAAGTAGAAACTCGCCCGATTGCAACGGTATGTGTGCTTTTCCTCTAGCCCGTTCCAGTTATTCGTTTCGAGCATCAGAACTGCGAAAATTTTGAGTCTCTCAACCGTTCCTTACCTCCAAACTGCCATATCTCGCGAACGGATTGACCAATCCGCAAAGTTTCTGTTGCATCTGAAAGTAGAAACTCGCCCGATTACTACGGTACGCGTACTTTTCCCCTAGGCCGTTCTAGTTATTCGTTTCGAGCGTCAGAACTGCGAATATTTTGAGTTTCTCAAGCGTTTCTTACTTACAAACTGCCACATCTCGCGAACGGATTGACCAGTCCGCAAAATTTCTGTTGCATCTGAAAGTAGAAACTCGCCCGATTACTACGGTATGCGTACGTTTCCCCTAGGCCGTTCCAGTTATTCGTCTCGAGCATCAGAACTGCGAAACTTTTGAGTTTCTCAAGCGTTTCTTACCTCCAAACTGCAATATCTCGCGAACGGAGAGACCAATCCGCAAAATTTCTGTTGCATCTGAAAGTAGAAACTGGCCCGATTAGAACGGTATGCGTACTTTTCCCCTAGGCCGTTCTAGTTATTCGTTTCGGGCATCAGAACTGTGAACATTTTGAGTTTCTCAAGCGTTTCTTACCTCCAAACTGCAATATCTCGCGAACGGATAGACCAATCCGCAAAATTTCTGTTGCATCTGAAAGTAGAAACTCGCCCGATTAGAACGGTATGCGTACTTTTCCCGTAGGCCGTTCTAGTTATTCGTTTCGAGCATCAGAACTGCGAAAATTTTGAGTTTCTCAACCGTTTCTTACCTACAAACTGCCATATCTCGCGAACGGATTGACCAATCCGCAAAATTTCTGTTGCATCTGAAAGTAGAAACTCGCCCGATTACAACGGTGTGCGTACTGTTCCCCTAGGCCGTCCTAGTTATTCGTTTCGAGCATCAGAACTGCGAATATTTTGAGTTTCTCAAGCGTTTCTTATTTACAAACTGCCACATCTCGCGAACGGATTGACCAATCCGCAAAATTTCTGTTGCATCTGAAAGTAGAAACTCGCCCGATTACAACGGTATGCGTACTTTTCCCCTAGGCCGTTCTAGTTATGCTTGTCAAGCATCAGAACTGCGAAAATTTTGAGTTTCTCAAGCGATTCTTACCTCCAAACTGCCATATCTCGCGAACGGATTGACCAATCCTCAAAATTTCTGTTGCATCTGAAAGTAGAAACTCGCTCGATTACAACGGTATGCGTACTTTTCCCCTAGGCCCTTCTAGTTATTCGTTTCGAGCATCAGAACTGCGAATATTTTGAGTTTCTCAAGCGTTTCTTACTTACAAACTGCCACATCTCGCGAACGGATTGACCAATCCGCAAAATTTCTATTGCATCTGAAAGTAGAAACTCGCCCGACTACAACGGTATTTGTACGTTTCCCCTAGGCCGTTCCAGTTATTCGTTTCGAGCATCAGAACTGCGAAAATTTTGAGTTTCTCAACCGTTTCTTACATCCAAACTGCCATATCTCGCGAACGGATTGACCAATCCGCAAAATTTCTGTTGCATCTGAAAGTAGAAACTGGCCCGATTACAACAGTATGCGTACTTTTCCCCTAGGCCGTTCTAGTTATGCTTGTCAAGCATCAGAACTGCGAAAATTTTGAGTTTCTCAAGCGATTCTTACATCCAAACTGCCATATCTCGCGAACAGATTGACCAATCCTCAAAATTTCTGTTGCATCTGAAAGTAGAAACTCGCCCGATTACAACGGTATGCGGACTTTTCCCCTAGGCCCTTCTAGTTATTCGTTTCGAGCATCAGAACTGCGAATATTTTGAGTTTCTCAAGCGTTTCTTACTTACAAACTGCCACATCTCGCGAACGGATTGACCAATCCGCAAAATTTCTATTCCATCTGAAAGTAGAAACTCGCCCGATTACAACGGTATGTGTACGTTTCCCCTAGGCCGTTCCAGTTATTCGTTTCGAGCATCAGAACTGCGAAAATTTTGAGTTTCTCATCCGTTTCTTACCTCCAAAATGCCATATCTCGCGAACCGATTGACCAATCCGCAAAATTTCTGTTGCATCTGAAAGTAGAAACTCGCCCGATTGCAACGGTATGTGTGCTTTTCCTCTAGGCCGTTCCAGTTATTCGTTTCGAGCATCAGAACTGCGAAAATTTTGAGTTTCTCAAGCGTTTCTTACCTCCAAACTGCAATATCTCGCGAACGGATAGACCAATCCGCAAAATTTCTGTTGCATCTGAAAGTAGAAACTCGCCCGATTAGAACGGTATGCGTACTTTTCCCCTAGGCCGTTCTAGTTATTCGTTTCGAGCATCAGAACTGCGAAAATTTTGAGTTTCTCAAGCGTACCTTATCTCCAAACTGCCATGTCTCGCAAACGGATTGACCAATCCGCAAAATTTCTGTTGCATCTGAATGTAGAAACTCGCCCGATTACAACGGTATGCGTACTTTTCCCCTAGGCCGTTCTAGTTATGCTTGTCAAGCATCAGAACTGCGAAAATTTTGAGTTTCTCAAGCGATTCTTACATCCAAACTGCCATATCTCGCGAACAGATTGACCAATCCTCAAAATTTCTGTTGCATCTGAAAGTAGAAACTCGCCCGATTACAACGGTATGCGGACTTTTCCCCTAGGCCCTTCTAGTTATTCGTTTCGAGCATCAGAACTGCGAATATTTTGAGTTTCTCAAGCGTTTCTTACTTACAAACTGCCACATCTCGCGAACGGATTGACCAATCCGCAAAATTTCTATTGCATCTGAAAGTAGAAACTCGCCCGATTACAACGGTATGTGTACGTTTCCCCTAGGCCGTTCCAGTTATTCGTTTCGAGCATCAGAACTGCGAAAATTTTGAGTTTCTCATCCGTTTCTTACCTCCAAAATGCCATATCTCGCGAACCGATTGACCAATCCGCAAAATTTCTGTTGCATCTGAAAGTAGAAACTCGCCCGATTGCAACGGTATGTGTGCTTTTCCTCTAGGCCGTTCCAGTTATTCGTTTCGAGCATCAGAACTGCGAAAATTTTGAGTTTCTCAAGCGTTTCTTACCTCCAAACTGCAATATCTCGCGAACGGATAGACCAATCCGCAAAATTTCTGTTGCATCTGAAAGTAGAAACTCGCCCGATTAGAACGGTATGCGTACTTTTCCCCTAGGCCGTTCTAGTTATTCGTTTCGAGCATCAGAACTGCGAAAATTTTGAGTTTCTCAAGCGTACCTTATCTCCAAACTGCCATGTCTCGCAAACGGATTGACCAATCCGCAAAATTTCTGTTGCATCTGAATGTAGAAACTCGCCCGATTACAACGGTATGCGTACTTTTCCCCTAGGCCGTTCTAGTTATGCTTGTCAAGCATCAGAACTGCGAAAATTTTGAGTTTCTCAAGCGATTCTTACATCCAAACTGCCATATCTCGCGAACAGATTGACCAATCCTCAAAATTTCTGTTGCATCTGAAAGTAGAAACTCGCCCGATTACAACGGTATGCGGACTTTTCCCCTAGGCCCTTCTAGTTATTCGTTTCGAGCATCAGAACTGCGAATATTTTGAGTTTCTCAAGCGTTTCTTACTTACAAACTGCCACATCTCGCGAACGGATTGACCAATCCGCAAAATTTCTATTGCATCTGAAAGTAGAAACTCGCCCGATTACAACGGTATGTGTACGTTTCCCCTAGGCCGTTCCAGTTATTCGTTTCGAGCATCAGAACTGCGAAAATTTTGAGTTTCTCATCCGTTTCTTACCTCCAAAATGCCATATCTCGCGAACCGATTGACCAATCCGCAAAATTTCTGTTGCATCTGAAAGTAGAAACTCGCCCGTTTGCAACGGTATGTGTGCTTTTCCTCTGGGCCGTTCCAGTTATTCGTTTCGAGCATCAGAACTGCGAAAATTTTGAGTTTCTCAAGCGTTTCTTACCTCCAAACTGCAATATCTCGCGAACGGATAGACCAATCCGCAAAATTTCTGTTGCATCTGAAAGTAGAAACTCGCCCGATTAGAACGGTATGCGTACTTTTCCCCTAGGCCGTTCTAGTTATTCGTTTCGAGCATCAGAACTGCGAAAATTTTGAGTTTCTCAAGCGTACCTTATCTCCAAACTGCCATGTCTCGCAAACGGATTGACCAATCCGCAAAATTTCTGTTGCATCTGAATGTAGAAACTCGCCCGATTACAACGGTATGCGTACTTTTCCCCTAGGCCGTTCTTGTTATTCGTTTCGAGCATCAGAGCTGCGAAAATTTTGAGTTTCTCAAGCGTATCTTACCTCCAAACTGCCATGTCTCGCGAACGGATTGACCAATCCGCAAAATTTCTGTTGCATCTGAAAGTAGAAACTCGCCCGATTACAACGGTATGCGTACTTTTCCCCTAGGCCGTTCTAGTTATGCTTGTCGAGCATCAGAACTGCGAAAATTTTGAGTTTCTCATCCGTTTCTTACCTCCAAAATGCCATATCTCGCGAACGGATTGACCAATCCGCAAAATTTCTGTTGCATCCGAAAGTAGAAACTCGCCCGATTGCAACGGTATGTGTGCTTTTCCCCTAGGCCGTTCTAGTTATGCTTGTCGAGCATCAGAACTGCGAAAATTTTGAGTTTCTCATCCGTTTCTTACCTCCAAAATGCCATATCTCGCGAACCGATTGACCAATCCGCAAAATTTCTGTTGCATCTGAAAGTAGAAACTCGCCCGATTGCAACGGTATGTGTGCTTTTCCTCTAGGCCGTTCCAGTTATTCGTTTCGACAATCAGAACTGCGAAAATTTTGAGTCTCTCAACCGTTTCTTACCTCCAAACTGCCATATCTCGCGAATGGATTGACCAATCCGCAAAATTTCTGTTGCATCTGAAAGTAGAAACTCGCCCGATTACTACGGTACGCGTACTTTTCCCCTAGGCCGTTCTAGTTATTCGTTTCGAGCGTCAGAACTGCGAATATTTTGAGTTTCTCAAGCGTTTCTTACTTACAAACTGCCACATCTCGCGAACGGATTGACCAATCCGCAAAATTTCTGTTGCATCTGAAAGTAGAAACTCGCCCGATTACTACGGTATGCGTACGTTTCCCCTAGGCCGTTCCAGTTATTCGTCTCGAGCATCAGAACTGCGAAACTTTTGAGTTTCTCAAGCGTTTCTTACCTCCAAACTGCAATATCTCGCGAACGGAGAGACCAATCCGCAAAATTTCTGTTGCATCTGAAAGTAGAAACTGGCCCGATTAGAACGGTATGCGTACTTTTCCCCTAGGCCGTTCTAGTTATTCGTTTCGGGCATCAGAACTGTGAACATTTTGAGTTTCTCAAGCGTTTCTTACCTCCAAACTGCAATATCTCGCGAACGGATAGACCAGTCCGCAAAATTTCTGTTGCATCTGAAAGTAGAAACTCGCCCGATTAGAACGGTATGCGTACTTTTCCCGTAGGCCGTTCTAGTTATTCGTTTCGAGCATCAGAACTGCGAAAATTTTGAGTTTCTCAACCGTTTCTTACCTCCAAACTGCCATATCTCGCGAACGGATTGACCAATCCGCAAAATTTCTGTTGCATCTGAAAGTAGAAACTCGCCCGATTACAACGGTGTGCGTACTGTTCCCCTAGGCCGTCCTAGTTATTCGTTTCGAGCATCAGAACTGCGAATATTTTGAGTTTCTCAAGCGTTTCTTATTTACAAACTGCCACATCTCGCGAACGGATTGACCAATCCGCAAAATTTCTGTTGCATCTGAAAGTAGAAACTCGCCCGATTACAACGGTATGCGTACTTTTCCCCTAGGCCGTTCTAGTTATGCTTGTCAAGCATCAGAACTGCGAAAATTTTGAGTTTCTCAAGCGATTCTTACCTCCAAACTGCCATATCTCGCGAACGGATTGACCAATCCTCAAAATTTCTGTTGCATCTGAAAGTAGAAACTCGCTCGATTACAACGGTATGCGTACTTTTCCCCTAGGCCCTTCTAGTTATTCGTTTCGAGCATCAGAACTGCGAATATTTTGAGTTTCTCAAGCGTTTCTTACTTACAAACTGCCACATCTCGCGAACGGATTGACCAATCCGCAAAATTTCTATTGCATCTGAAAGTAGAACCTCGCCCGACTACAACGGTATTTGTACGTTTCCCCTAGGCCGTTCCAGTTATTCGTTTCGAGCATCAGAACTGCGAAAATTTTGAGTTTCTCAAGCGTTTCTTACCTCCAAACTGCAATATCTCGCGAACGGATAGACCAATCCGCAAAATTTCTGTTGCATCTGAAAGTAGAAACTCGCCCGATTAGAACGGTATGCGTACTTTTCCCCTAGGCCGTTCTAGTTATTCGTTTCGAGCATCAGAACTGCGAAAATTTTGAGTTTCTCAAGCGTACCTTATCTCCAAACTGCCATGTCTCGCAAACGGATTGACCAATCCGCAAAATTTCTGTTGCATCTGAATGTAGAAACTCGCCCGATTACAACGGTATGCGTACTTTTCCCCTAGGCCGTTCTAGTTATGCTTGTCAAGCATCAGAACTGCGAAAATTTTGAGTTTCTCAAGCGATTCTTACATCCAAACTGCCATATCTCGCGAACAGATTGACCAATCCTCAAAATTTCTGTTGCATCTGAAAGTAGAAACTCGCCCGATTACAACGGTATGCGGACTTTTCCCCTAGGCCCTTCTAGTTATTCGTTTCGAGCATCAGAACTGCGAATATTTTGAGTTTCTCAAGCGTTTCTTACTTACAAACTGCCACATCTCGCGAACGGATTGACCAATCCGCAAAATTTCTATTGCATCTGAAAGTAGAAACTCGCCCGATTACAACGGTATGTGTACGTTTCCCCTAGGCCGTTCCAGTTATTCGTTTCGAGCATCAGAACTGCGAAAATTTTGAGTTTCTCATCCGTTTCTTACCTCCAAAATGCCATATCTCGCGAACCGATTGACCAATCCGCAAAATTTCTGTTGCATCTGAAAGTAGAAACTCGCCCGTTTGCAACGGTATGTGTGCTTTTCCTCTGGGCCGTTCCAGTTATTCGTTTCGAGCATCAGAACTGCGAAAATTTTGAGTTTCTCAAGCGTTTCTTACCTCCAAACTGCAATATCTCGCGAACGGATAGACCAATCCGCAAAATTTCTGTTGCATCTGAAAGTAGAAACTCGCCCGATTAGAACGGTATGCGTACTTTTCCCCTAGGCCGTTCTAGTTATTCGTTTCGAGCATCAGAACTGCGAAAATTTTGAGTCTCTCAACCGTTTCTTACCTCCAAACTGCCATATCTCGCGAACGGATTGACCAATCCGCAAAATTTCTGTTGCATCTGAAAGTAGAAACTCGCCCGATTACTACGGTACGCGTACTTTTCCCCTAGGCCGTTCTAGTTATTCGTTTCGAGCGTCAGAATTGCGAATATTTTGAGTTTCTCAAGCGTTTCTTACTTACAAACTGCCACATCTCGCGAACGGATTGACCAATCCGCAAAATTTCTGTTGCATCTGAAAGTAGAAACTCGCCCGATTACTACGGTATGCGTACGTTTCCCCTAGGCCGTTCCAGTTATTCGTCTCGAGCATCAGAACTGCGAAACTTTTGAGTTTCTCAAGCGTTTCTTACCTCCAAACTGCAATATCTCGCGAACGGAGAGACCAATCCGCAAAATTTCTGTTGCATCTGAAAGTAGAAACTGGCCCGATTAGAACGGTATGCGTATTTTTCCCCTAGGCCGTTCTAGTTATTCGTTTCGGGCATCAGAACTGTGAACATTTTGAGTTTCTCAAGCGTTTCTTACCTCCAAACTGCAATATCTCGCGAACGGATAGACCAATCCGCAAAATTTCTGTTGCATCTGAAAGTAGAAACTCGCCCGATTAGAACGGTATGCGTACTTTTCCCGTAGGCCGTTCTAGTTATTCGTTTCGAGCATCAGAACTGCGAAAATTTTGAGTTTCTCAACCGTTTCTTACCTCCAAACTGCCATATCTCGCGAACGGATTGACCAATCCGCAAAATTTCTGTTGCATCTGAAAGTAGAAACTCGCCCGATTACAACGGTGTGCGTACTGTTCCCCTAGGCCGTCCTAGTTATTCGTTTCGAGCATCAGAACTGCGAATATTTTGAGTTTCTCAAGCGTTTCTTATTTACAAACTGCCACATCTCGCGAACGGATTGACCAATCCGCAAAATTTCTGTTGCATCTGAAAGTAGAAACTCGCCCGATTACAACGGTATGCGTACTTTTCCCCTAGGCCGTTCTAGTTATGCTTGTCAAGCATCAGAACTGCGAAAATTTTGAGTTTCTCAAGCGATTCTTACCTCCAAACTGCCATATCTCGCGAACGGATTGACCAATCCTCAAAATTTCTGTTGCATCTGAAAGTAGAAACTCGCTCGATTACATCGGTATGCGTACTTTTCCCCTAGGCCGTTCTAGTTATTCGTTTCGAGCATCAGAACTGCGAATATTTTGAGTTTCTCAAGCGTTTCTTACTTACAAACTGCCACATCTCGCGAACGGATTGACCAATCCGCAAAATTTCTATTGCATCTGAAAGTAGAAACTCGCCCGATTACAACGGTATTTGTACGTTTCCCCTAGGCCGTTCCAGTTATTCGTTTCGAGCATCAGAACTGCGAAAATTTTGAGTTTCTCAACCGTTTCTTACATCCAAACTGCCATATCTCGCGAACGGATTGACCAATCCGCAAAATTTCTGTTGCATCTGAAAGTAGAAACTGGCCCGATTACAACAGTATGCGTACTTTTCCCCTAGGCCGTTCTAGTTATGCTTGTCAAGCATCAGAACTGCGAAAATTTTGAGTTTCTCAAGCGATTCTTACATCCAAACTGCCATATCTCGCGAACAGATTGACCAATCCTCAAAATTTCTGTTGCATCTGAAAGTAGAAACTCGCCCGATTACAACGGTATGCGGACTTTTCCCCTAGGCCCTTCTAGTTATTCGTTTCGAGCATCAGAACTGCGAATATTTTGAGTTTCTCAAGCGTTTCTTACTTACAAACTGCCACATCTCGCGAACGGATTGACCAATCCGCAAAATTTCTATTGCATCTGAAAGTAGAAACTCGCCCGATTACAACGGTATGTGTACGTTTCCCCTAGGCCGTTCCAGTTATTCGTTTCGAGCATCAGAACTGCGAAAATTTTGAGTTTCTCATCCGTTTCTTACCTCCAAAATGCCATTTCTCGCGAACGGATTGACCAATCCGCAAAATTTCTGTTGCATCTGAAAGTAGAAACTCGCCCGATTGCAACGGTATGTGTGCTTTTCCTCTAGGCCGTTCCAGTTATTCGTTTCGAGCATCAGAACTGCGAAAATTTTGAGTTTCTCAACCGTTCCTTACATCCAAACTGCCATATCTCGCGAACGGATTGACCAATCCGCAAAATTTCTGTTGCATCTGAAAGTAGAAACTGGCCCGATTACAACAGTATGCGTACTTTTCCCCTAGGCCGTTCTAGTTATGCTTGTCAAGCATCAGAACAGCGAAAATTTTGAGTTTCTCAAGCGATTCTTACCTCCAAACTGCCATATCTCGCGAACGGATTGACCAATCCTCAAAATTTCTGTTGCATCTGAAAGTAGAAACTCGCCCGATTAGAACGGTATGCGTACTTTTCCCCTAGGCCCTTCTAGTTATTCGTTTCGAGCATCAGAACTGCGAATATTTTGAGTTTCTCAAGCGTTTCTTACTTACAAACTGCCACATCTCGCGAACGGATTGACTAATCCGCAAAATTTCTATTGCATCTGAAAGTAGAAACTCGCCCGATTACAACGGTATGTGTACGTTTGCCCTAGGCCGTTCCAGTTATTCGTTTCGAGCATCAGAACTGCGAAAATTTTGAGCTTCTCATCCGTTTCTTACCTCCAAAATGCCATATCTCGCGAACGGATTGACCAATCCGCAAAATTTCTGTTGCATCTGAAAGTAGAAACTCGCCCGATTGCAACGGTATGTGTGCGTTTCCTCTAGGCCGTTCCAGTTATTCGTTTCGAGCATCAGAACTGCGAAAATTTTGAGTTTCTCATCCGTTTCTTACATCCAAACTGCCATATCTCGCGAACGGATTGAACCAATCCGCAAAATTTCTGTTGCATCTGAAAGTAGAAACCCGCCCGATTACAACGGTATGCGTACTTTTCCCCTAGGCCGTTCTAGTTATTCGTTTCGAGCATCAGAACTGCGAAACTTTTGAGTTTCTCAAGCGTTTCTTACCTCCAAACTGCAATATCTCGCGAACGGATAGACCAATCCGCAAAATTTCTGTTGCATCTGAAAGTAGAAACTCGCCCGATTTGAACGGTATGCGTACTTTTCCCCTAGGCCGTTCTAGTTATTCGTTTCGAGCATCAGAACTGCGAAACTTTTGAGTTTCTCAAGCGTTTCTTACCTCCAAACTGCAATATCTCGCGAACGGATAGACCAATCCGCAAAATTTCTGTTGCATCTGAAAGTAGAAACTCGCCCGATTGCAACGGTATGTGTGCGTTTCCTCTAGGCCGTTCCAGTTATTCGTTTCGAGCATCAGAACTGCGAAAATTTTGAGTTTCTCAACCGTTTCTTACATCCAAACTGCCATATCTCGCGAACGGATTGACCAATCCGCAAAATTTCTGTTGCATCTGAAAGTAGAAACTCGCCCGATTAGAACGGTATGCGTACTTTTCCCCTAGCCCCTTCTAGTTATTCGTTTCGAGCATCAGAACTGCGAATATTTTGAGTTTCTCAAGCGTTTCTTACTTACAAACTGCCACATCTCGCGAACGGATTGACTAATCCGCAAAATTTCTATTGCATCTGAAAGTAGAAACTCGCCCGATTACAACGGTATGTGTACGTTTGCCCTAGGCCGTTCCAGTTATTCGTTTCGAGCATCAGAACTGCGAATATTTTGAGTTTCTCAAGCGTTTCTTACTTACAAACTGCCACATCTCGCGAACGGATTGACCAATCCGCAAAATTTCTATTGCATCTGAAAGTAGAAACTCGCCCGATTACAACGGTATGTGTACGTTTCCCCTAGGCCGTTCCAGTTATTCGTTTCGAGCATCAGAACTGCGAAAATTTTGAGTTTCTCATCCGTTTCTTACCTCCAAAATGCCATTTCTCGCGAACGGATTGACCAATCCGCAAAATTTCTGTTGCATCTGAAAGTAGAATCTCGCCCGATTGCAACGGTATGTGTGCTTTTCCTCTAGGCCGTTCCAGTTATTCGTTTCGAGCATCAGAACTGCGAAAATTTTGAGTTTCTCAGCCGTTCCTTACATCCAAACTGCCATATCTCGCGAACGGATTGACCAATCCGCAAAATTTCTGTTGCATCTGAAAGTAGAAACTGGCCCGATTACAACAGTATGCGTACTTTTCCCCTAGGCCGTTCTAGTTATGCTTGTCAAGCATCAGAACAGCGAAAATTTTGAGTTTCTCAAGCGATTCTTACCTCCAAACTGCCATATCTCGCGAACGGATTGACCAATCCTCAAAATTTCTGTTGCATCTGAAAGTAGAAACTCGCCCGATTAGAACGGTATGCGTACTTTTCCCCTAGGCCCTTCTAGTTATTCGTTTCGAGCATCAGAACTGCGAATATTTTGAGTTTCTCAAGCGTTTCTTACTTACAAACTGCCACATCTCGCGAACGGATTGACTAATCCGCAAAATTTCTATTGCATCTGAAAGTAGAAACTCGCCCGATTACAACGGTATGTGTACGTTTGCCCTAGGCCGTTCCAGTTATTCGTTTCGAGCATCAGAACTGCGAAAATTTTGAGCTTCTCATCCGTTTCTTACCTCCAAAATGCCATATCTCGCGAACGGATTGACCAATCCGCAAAATTTCTGTTGCATCTGAAAGTAGAAACTCGCCCGATTACAACGGTATGCGTACTTTTCCCCTAGGCCGTTCTAGTTATTCGTTTCGAGCATCAGAACTGCGAAACTTTTGAGTTTCTCAAGCGTTTCTTACCTCCAAACTGCAATATCTCGCGAACGGATAGACCAATCCGCAAAATTTCTGTTGCATCTGAAAGTAGAAACTCGCCCGATTAGAACGGTATGCGTACTTTTCCCCTAGGCCGTTCTAGTTATTCGTTTCGAGCATCAGAACTGCGAAACTTTTGAGTTTCTCAAGCGTTTCTTACCTCCAAACTGCAATATCTCGCGAACGGATAGACCAATCCGCAAAATTTCTGTTGCATCTGAAAGTAGAATCTCGCCCGATTGCAACGGTATGTGTGCGTTTCCTCTAGGCCGTTCCAGTTATTCGTTTCGAGCATCAGAACAGCGAAAATTTTGAGTTTCTCAACCGTTTCTTACATCCAAACTGCCATATCTCGCGAACGGATTGACCAATCCGCAAAATTTCTGTTGCATCTGAAAGTAGAAACTCGCCCGATTACAACGGTATGCGTACTTTTCCCCTAGGCCGTTCTAGTTATGCTTGTCGAGCATCAGAACTGGGAAAATTTTGAGTTTCTCAAGCGTTTCTTACCTCCAAACTCACATATCTCGCGAACGGATTGACCAATCCGCAAAATTTCTATTGCATCTGAAAGTAGAAACTCGCCCGATTACAACGGTATGCGTACTTTTCCCCTAGGCCGTTCTAGTTATGCTTGTCGAGCATCAGAATTGCGAAAATTTTGAGTTTCTCATCCGTTTCTTACCTCCAAAATGCCATATCTCGCGAACGGATTGACCAATCCGCAAAATTTCTGTTGCATCTGAAAGTAGAAACTCGCCCGATTGCAACGGTATGTGTGCTTTTCCTCTAGGCCGTTCCAGTTATTCGTTTCGAGCATCAGAACTGCGAAAATTTTGAGTCTCTCAACCGTTTCTTACCTCCAAACTGCCATATCTCGCGAACGGATTGACCAATTCGCAGAATTTCTGTTGCATCTGAAAGTAGAAACTCGCCCGATTACTACGGTACGCGTACTTTTCCCCTAGGCCGTTCTAGTTATTCGTTTCGAGCGTCAGAACTGCGAAACTTTTGAGTTTCTCAAGCGTTTCTTACCTCCAAACTGCAATATCTCGCGAACGGATAGACCAATCCGCAAAATTTCTGTTGCATCTGAAAGTAGAAACTGGCCCGATTAGAACAGTATGCGTACTTTTCCCCTAGGCCGTTCTAGTTATTCGTTTCGGGCATCAGAACTGTGAACATTTTGAGTTTCTCAAGCGTTTCTTACCTCCAAACTGCAATATCTCGCGAACGGATAGACCAATCCGCAAAATTTCTGTTGCATCTGAAAGTAGAAACTCGCCCGATTACAACGGTATGCGTACTTTTCCCCTAGGCCGTTCTAGTTATGCTTGTCAAGCATCAGAACTGCGAAAATTTTGAGTTTCTCAAGCGATTCTTACCTCCAAACTGCCATATCTCGCGAACGGATTGACCAATCCTCAAAATTTCTGTTGCATCTGAAAGTAGAAACTCGCTCGATTACATCGGTATGCGTACTTTTCCCCTAGGCCCTTCTAGTTATTCGTTTCGAGCATCAGAACTGCGAATATTTTGAGTTTCTCAAGCGTTTCTTACTTACAAACTGCCACATCTCGCGAACGGATTGACCAATCCGCAAAATTTCTATTGCATCTGAAAGTAGAAACACGCCCGATTACAACGGTATTTGTACGTTTCCCCTAGGCCGTTCCAGTTATTCGTTTCGAGCATCAGAACTGCGAAAATTTTGAGTTTCTCAACCGTTCCTTACATCCAAACTGCCATATCTCGCGAACGGATTGACCAATCCGCAAAATTTCTGTTGCATCTGAAAGTAGAAACTGGCCCGATTACAACAGTATGCGTACTTTTCCCCTAGGCCGTTCTAGTTATGCTTGTCAAGCATCAGAACAGCGAAAATTTTGAGTTTCTCAAGCGATTCTTACCTCCAAACTGCCATATCTCGCGAACGGATTGACCAATCCTCAAAATTTCTGTTGCATCTGAAAGTAGAAACTCGCCCGATTAGAACGGTATGCGTACTTTTCCCCTAGCCCCTTCTAGTTATTCGTTTCGAGCATCAGAACTGCGAATATTTTGAGTTTCTCAAGCGTTTCTTACTTACAAACTGCCACATCTCGCGAACGGATTGACTAATCCGCAAAATTTCTATTGCATCTGAATGTAGAAACTCGCCCGATTACAACGGTATGTGTACGTTTGCCCTAGGCCGTTCCAGTTATTCGTTTCGAGCATCAGAACTGCGAATATTTTGAGTTTCTCAAGCGTTTCTTACTTACAAACTGCCACATCTCGCGAACGGATTGACCAATCCGCAAAATTTCTATTGCATCTGAAAGTAGAAACTCGCCCGATTACAACGGTATGTGTACGTTTCCCCTAGGCCGTTCCAGTTATTCGTTTCGAGCATCAGAACTGCGAAAATTTTGAGTTTCTCATCCGTTTCTTACCTCCAAAATGCCATTTCTCGCGAACGGATTGACCAATCCGCAAAATTTCTGTTGCATCTGAAAGTAGAAACTCGCCCGATTGCAACGGTATGTGTGCTTTTCCTCTAGGCCGTTCCAGTTATTCGTTTCGAGCATCAGAACTGCGAAAATTTTGAGTTTCTCAACCGTTCCTTACATCCAAACTGCCATATCTCGCGAACGGATTGACCAATCCGCAAAATTTCTGTTGCATCTGAAAGTAGAAACTGGCCCGATTACAACAGTATGCGTACTTTTCCCCTAGGCCGTTCTAGTTATGCTTGTCAAGCATCAGAACAGCGAAAATTTTGAGTTTCTCAAGCGATTCTTACCTCCAAACTGCCATATCTCGCGAACGGATTGACCAATCCTCAAAATTTCTGTTGCATCTGAAAGTAGAAACTCGCCCGATTAGAACGGTATGCGTACTTTTCCCCTAGGCCCTTCTAGTTATTCGTTTCGAGCATCAGAACTGCGAATATTTTGAGTTTCTCAAGCGTTTCTTACTTACAAACTGCCACATCTCGCGAACGGATTGACCAATCCGCAAAATTTCTATTGCATCTGAAAGTAGAAACACGCCCGATTACAACGGTATTTGTACGTTTCCCCTAGGCCGTTCCAGTTATTCGTTTCGAGCATCAGAACTGCGAAAATTTTGAGTTTCTCAACCGTTCCTTACATCCAAACTGCCATATCTCGCGAACGGATTGACCAATCCGCAAAATTTCTGTTGCATCTGAAAGTAGAAACTGGCCCGATTACAACAGTATGCGTACTTTTCCCCTAGGCCGTTCTAGTTATGCTTGTCAAGCATCAGAACAGCGAAAATTTTGAGTTTCTCAAGCGATTCTTACCTCCAAACTGCCATATCTCGCGAACGGATTGACCAATCCTCAAAATTTCTGTTGCATCTGAAAGTAGAAACTCGCCCGATTAGAACGGTATGCGTACTTTTCCCCTAGCCCCTTCTAGTTATTCGTTTCGAGCATCAGAACTGCGAATATTTTGAGTTTCTCAAGCGTTTCTTACTTACAAACTGCCACATCTCGCGAACGGATTGACTAATCCGCAAAATTTCTATTGCATTTGAATGTAGAAACTCGCCCGATTACAACGGTATGTGTACGTTTGCCCTAGGCCGTTCCAGTTATTCGTTTCGAGCATCAGAACTGCGAATATTTTGAGTTTCTCAAGCGTTTCTTACTTACAAACTGCCACATCTCGCGAACGGATTGACCAATCCGCAAAATTTCTATTGCATCTGAAAGTAGAAACTCGCCCGATTACAACGGTATGTGTACGTTTCCCCTAGGCCGTTCCAGTTATTCGTTTCGAGCATCAGAACTGCGAAAATTTTGAGTTTCTCATCCGTTTCTTACCTCCAAAATGCCATTTCTCGCGAACGGATTGACGAATCCGCAAAATTTCTGTTGCATCTGAAAGTAGAAACTCGCCCGATTGCAACGGTATGTGTGCTTTTCCTCTAGGCCGTTCCAGTTATTCGTTTCGAGCATCAGAACTGCGAAAATTTTGAGTTTCTCAACCGTTCCTTACATCCAAACTGCCATATCTCGCGAACGGATTGACCAATCCGCAAAATTTCTGTTGCATCTGAAAGTAGAAACTGGCCCGATTACAACAGTATGCGTACTTTTCCCCTAGGCCGTTCTAGTTATGCTTGTCAAGCATCAGAACAGCGAAAATTTTGAGTTTCTCAAGCGATTCTTACCTCCAAACTGCCATATCTCGCGAACGGATTGACCAATCCTCAAAATTTCTGTTGCATCTGAAAGTAGAAACTCGCCCGATTAGAACGGTATGCGTACTTTTCCCCTAGGCCCTTCTAGTTATTCGTTTCGAGCATCAGAACTGCGAATATTTTGAGTTTCTCAAGCGTTTCTTACTTACAAACTGCCACATCTCGCGAACGGATTGACTAATCCGCAAAATTTCTATTGCATCTGAAAGTAGAAACTCGCCCGATTACAACGGTATGTGTACGTTTGCCCTAGGCCGTTCCAGTTATTCGTTTCGAGCATCAGAACTGCGAAAATTTTGAGCTTCTCATCCGTTTCTTACCTCCAAAATGCCATATCTCGCGAACGGATTGACCAATCCGCAAAATTTCTGTTGCATCTGAAAGTAGAAACTCGCCCGATTGCAACGGTATGTGTGCGTTTCCTCTAGGCCGTTCCAGTTATTCGTTTCGAGCATCAGAACTGCGAAAATTTTGAGTTTCTCAACCGTTTCTTACATCCAAACTGCCATATCTCGCGAACGGATTGAACCAATCCGCAAAATTTCTGTTGCATCTGAAAGTAGAAACCCGCCCGATTACAACGGTATGCGTACTTTTCCCCTAGGCCGTTCTAGTTATTCGTTTCGAGCATCAGAACTGCGAAACTTTTGAGTTTCTCAAGCGTTTCTTACCTCCAAACTGCAATATCTCGCGAACGGATAGACCAATCCGCAAAATTTCTGTTGCATCTGAAAGTAGAAACTCGCCCGATTAGAACGGTATGCGTACTTTTCCCCTAGGCCGTTCTAGTTATTCGTTTCGAGCATCAGAACTGCGAAACTTTTGAGTTTCTCAAGCGTTTCTTACCTCCAAACTGCAATATCTCGCGAACGGATAGACCAATCCGCAAAATTTCTGTTGCATCTGAAAGTAGAAACTCGCCCGATTGCAACGGTATGTGTGCGTTTCCTCTAGGCCGTTCCAGTTATTCGTTTCGAGCATCAGAACTGCGAAAATTTTGAGTTTCTCAACCGTTTCTTACATCCAAACTGCCATATCTCGCGAACGGATTGACCAATCCGCAAAATTTCTGTTGCATCTGAAAGTAGAAACTCGCCCGATTACAACGGTATGCGTACTTTTCCCCTAGGCCCTTCTAGTTATTCGTTTCGAGCATCAGAACTGCGAATATTTTGAGTTTCTCAAGCGTTTCTTACTTACAAACTGCCACATCTCGCGAACGGATTGACCAATCCGCAAAATTTCTATTGCATCTGAAAGTAGAAACTGGCCCGATTACAACAGTATGCGTACTTTTCCCCTAGGCCGTTATAGTTATGCTTGTCAAGCATCAGAACTGCGAAAATTTTGAGTTTCTCAAGCGATTCTTACCTTCAAACTGCCATATCTCGCGAACGGATTGACCAATCCTCAAAATTTCTGTTGCATCTGAAAGTAGAAACTCGCCCGATTACAACGGTATGCGTACTTTTCCCCTAGGCCCTCCTAGTTATTCGTTTCGAGCATCAGAACTCTGAATATTTTGAGTTTCTCAAGCGTTTCTTACTTACAAACTGCCACATCTCGCGAACGGATTGACCAATCCGCAAAATTTCTATTGCATCTGAAAGTAGAAACTGGCCCGATTACAACAGTATGCGTACTTTTCCCCTAGGCCGTTATAGTTATGCTTGTCAAGCATCAGAACTGCGAAAATTTTGAGTTTCTCAAGCGATTCTTACCTTCAAACTGCCATATCTCGCGAACGGATTGACCAATCCTCAAAATTTCTGTTGCATCTGAAAGTAGAAACTCGCCCGATTACAACGGTATGCGTACTTTTCCCCTAGGCCCTCCTAGTTATTCGTTTCGAGCATCAGAACTCTGAATATTTTGAGTTTCTCAAGCGTTTCTTACTTACAAACTGCCACATCTCGCGAACGGATTGACCAATCCGCAAAATTTCTATTGCATCTGAAAGTAGAAACTCGCCCGATTACAACGGTATGTGTACGGTTCCCCTAGGCCGTTCCAGTTATTCGTTTCGAGCATCAGAACTGCGAAAATTTTGAGTTTCTCATCCGTTTCTTACAGCCAAAATGCCATATGTCGCGAACGGATTGACCAATCCGCAAAATTTCTGTTGCATCTGAAAGTAGAAACTCGCCCGATTGCAACGGTATGTGTGCTTTTCCTCAAGGCCGTTCCAGTTATTCGTTTCGAGCATCAGAACTGCGAAAATTTTGAGTTTCTCAACCGTTTCTTACATCCAAACTGCAATATCTCGCGAACGGATAGACCAATCAGCAAAATTTCTGTTGCATCTGAAAGTAGAAACTCGCCCGATTAGAAGGGTATGCGTACTTTTCCCCTAGGCCGTACTAGTTATTCGTTTCGAGCATCAGAACTGCGAAAATTTTGAGTTTCTCAACCGTTTCTTTCCTCCAAACTGCCATATCTCGCGAACGGATTGACCATTCCGCAAAATTTCTGTTGCATCTGAAAGTAGAAACTGGCCCGATTACAACAGTATGCGTACTTTTCCCCTAGGCCGTTCTAGTCATGCTTGTCAAGCATCAGAACTGCGAAAATTTTGAGTTTCTCAAGCGATTCTTACCTCCAAACTGCCATATCGCGCGAACGGATTGACCAATCCTCAAAATTTCTGTTGCATCTGAAAGTAGAAACTCGCCCCATTACAACGGTATGCGTACTTTTCCCCTAGGCCGTCCCAGTTATTCGTTTCGAGCATCAGAACTGCGAAAATTTTGAGTTTCTCATCCGTTTCTTACATCCAAAATGCCATATCTCGCGAACGGATTGACCAATCCGCAAAATTTCTGTTGCATCTGAAAGTAGAAACTCGCCCGATTGCAACGGTATGTGTGCTTTTCCTCTAGGCCGTTCCAGTTATTCGTTTCGAGCATCAGAACTGCGAAAATTTTGAGTTTCTCAAGCGATTCTTACCTCCTAACTGCCATATCTCGCGAACGGATTGACCAATCCTCAAAATATCTGTTGCATCTGAAAGTAGAAACTCGCCCGATTACAACGGTATGCGTACTTTTCCCCTAGGCCCTTCTAGTTATTCGTTTCGAGCATCAGAACTGCGAATATTTTGAGTTTCTCAAGCGTTTCTTACTTACAAACTGCCAAATCTCGCGAACGGATTGACCAATCCGCAAAATTTCTATTGCATCTGAAAGTAGAAACTCGCCCGATTACAACGGTATGTGTACGTCTCCCCTAGGCCGTTCCAGTTATTCGTTTCGAGCATCAGAACTGCGAAAATTTTGAGTTTCTCATCCGTTTCTTACCTCCAAAATGCCATATCTCGCGAACGGATTGACCAATCCGCAAAATTTCTGTTGCATCTGAAAGTAGAAACTCGCCCGATTACAACGGTATGCGTACTTTTCCCCTAGGCCGTTCTAGTTATTCGTTTCGAGCATCAGAACTGCGAAAATTTTGAGTTTCTCAAGCGTTTCTTACATCCAAACTGCCATATCTCGCGAACTGATTGACCAATCCGCAAAATTTCTGTTGCATCTGAAAGTAGAAACTCGCCCGATTACAACGGTATGCGTACTTTTCCCCTAGGCCGTTCTAGTTATGCTTGTCGAGCATCAGAACTGCGAAAATTTTGAGTTTCTCAAGCGATTCTTACCTCCTAACTGCCATATCTCGCGAACGGATTGACCAATCCACAAAATTTCTGTTGCATCTGAAAGTAGAAACTCGCCCGATTACAACGGTATGCGTACTTTTCCCCTAGGCCCTTCTAGTTATTCGTTTCGAGCATCAGAACTGCGAATATTTTGAGTTTCTCAAGCGTTTCTTACTTACAAACTGCCACATCTCGCGAACGGATTGACCAATCCGCAAAATTTCTGTTGCATCTGAAAGTAGAAACTCGCCCGATTACAACGGTATGCGTACTTTTCCCCTAGGCCGTTCTAGTTATGCTTGTCAAGCATCAGAACTGCGAAAATTTTGAGTTTCTCTAGCGTTTCTTACCTCCAAACTCACATATCTCGCGAACGGATTGGCCAATCCGCAAAATTTCTGTTGCATCTGAAAGTAGAAAATCGCCCGATTACAACGGTATGCGTACTTTTCCCCTAGGCCCTTCTAGTTATTCGTTTCGAGCATCAGAACTGCGAATATTTTGAGTTTCTCAAGCGTTTCTTACTTACAAACTGCCACATCTCGCGAACGGATTTACCAATCCGCAAAATTTCTATTGCATCTGAAAGTAGAAACTCGCCCGATTACAACGGTATGTGTACGTTTCCCCTAGGCCGTTCCAGTTATTCGTTTCGAGCATCAGAACTGCGTAAATTTTGAGTTTCTCATCCGTTTCTTACCTCCAAAATGCCATATCTCGCGAACGGATTGACCAATCCGCAAAATTTCTGTTGCATCTGAAAGTAGAAACTCGCCCGATTGCAACGGTATGTGTGCTTTTCCTCTAGGCCGTTCCAGTTATTCGTTTCGAGCATCAGAACTGCGAAAATTTTGAGTTTCTCAACCGTTTCTTACATCCAAACTGCCATATCTCGCGAACGGATTGACCAATCCGCAAAATTTCTGTTGCATCTGAAAGTAGAAACTCGCCCGATTACAACGGTATGCGTACTTTTCCCCTAGGCCGTTCTAGTTATGCTTGTCAAGCATCAGAACTGCGAAAATTTTGAGTTTCTCAAGCGTTTCTTACCTCCAAACTCACATATCTCGCGAACGGATTGGCCAATCCGCAAAATTTCTGTTGCATCTGAAAGTAGAAAATCGCCCGATTACAACGGTATGCGTACTTTTCCCCTAGGCCCTTCTAGTTATTCGTTTCGAGCATCAGAACTGCGAATATTTTGAGTTTCTCAAGCGTTTCTTACTTACAAACTGCCACATCTCGCGAACGGATTTACCAATCCGCAAAATTTCTATTGCATCTGAAAGTAGAAACTCGCCCGATTACAACGGTATGTGTACGTTTCCCCTAGGCCGTTCCAGTTATTCGTTTCGAGCATCAGAACTGCGAAAATTTTGAGTTTCTCATCCGTTTCTTACCTCCAAAATGCCATATCTCGCGAACGGATTGACCAATCCGCAAAATTTCTGTTGCATCTGAAAGTAGAAACTCGCCCGATTGCAACGGTATGTGTGCTTTTCCTCTAGGCCGTTCTAGTTATTCGTTTCGAGCATCAGAACTGCGAAAATTTTGAGTTTCTCAACCGTTTCTTACATCCAAACTGCCATATCTCGCGAACGGATTGACCAATCCGCAAAATTTCTGTTGCATCTGAAAGTAGAAACTGGCCCGAATACAACAGTATGCGTTCTTTTCCCCTAGGCCGTTCTAGTTATGCTTGTCAAGCATCAGAACTGCGAAAATTTTGAGTTTTTCAAGCGATTCTTACCTGCTAACTGCCATATCTCGCGAACGGATTGACCAATCCTCAAAATATCTGTTGCATCTGAAAGTAGAAACTCGCCCGATTACAACGGTATGCGTACTTTTCCCCTAGGCCCTTCTAGTTATTCGTTTCGAGCATCAGAACTGCGAATACTTTGAGTTTCTCAAGCGTTTCTTACTTACAAACTGCCACATCTCGCGAACGGATTGACCAATCCGCAAAATTTCTATTGCATCTGAAAGTAGAAACTCGCCCGATTACAACGGTATGTGTACGTTTCCCCTAGGCCGTTCCAGTTATTCGTTTCGAGCATCAGAACTGCGAAAATTTTGAGTTTCTCATCCGTTTCTTACCTCCAAAATGCCATATCTCGCGAACGGATTGACCAATCCGCAAAATTTCAGTTGCATCTGAAAGTAGAAACTCGCCCGATTACAACGGTATGCGTACTTTTCCCCTAGGCCGTTCTAGTTATTCGTTTCGAGCATCAGAACTGCGAAAATTTTGAGTTTCTCAAGCGTTTCTTACATCCAAACTGCCATATCTCGCGAACTGATTGACCAATCCGCAAAATTTCTGTTGCATCTGAAAGTAGAAACTCGCCCGATTACAACGGTATGCGTACTTTTCCCCTAGGCCGTTCTAGTTATGCTTGTCGAGCATCAGAACTGCGAAAATTTTGAGTTTCTCAAGCGATTCTTACCTCCTAACTGCCATATCTCGCGAACGGATTGACCAATCCACAAAATTTCTGTTGCATCTGAAAGTAGAAACTCGCCCGATTACAACGGTATGCGTACTTTTCCCCTATGCCCTTCTAGTTATTCGTTTCGAGCATCAGAACTGCGAATATTTTGAGTTTCTCAAGCGTTTCTTACTTACAAACTGCCACATCTCGCGAACGGATTGACCAATCCGCAAAATTTCTATTGCATCTGAAAGTAGAAAGTCGCCCGATTACAACGGTATTTGTACGTTTCCCCTAGGCCGTTCCAGTTATTCGTTTCGAGCATCAGAACTGCGAAAATTTTGAGTTTCTCATCCGTTTCTTACCTCCAAAATGCCATATCTCGCGAACGGATTGACCAATCCGCAAAATTTCTGTTGCATCTGAAAGTAGAAACTCGCCCGATTACAACGGTATGCGTACTTTTCCCCTAGGCCGTTCTAGTTATGCTTGTCGAGCATCAGAACTGCGAAAATTTTGAGTTTCTCAAGCGATTCTTACCTCCTAACTGCCATATCTCGCGAACGGATTGACCAATCCGCAAAATTTCTGTAGCGTCTGAAAGCAGAAACTCGCCCGATTACAACGGTATGCGTACTTTTCCCCTAGGCCCTTCTAGTTATTCGTTTCGAGCATCAGAACTGCGAATATTTTGAGTTTCTCAAGCGTTTCTTACCTCCAAAATGCCATATCTCGCGAACGGATTGACCAATCCGCAAAATTTCTGTTGCATCTGAAAGTAGAAACTCGCCCGATTGCAACGGTATGTGTGCTTTTCCTCTAGGCCGTTCCAGTTATTCGTTTCGAGCATCAGAACTGCGAAAATTTTGAGTTTCTCAAGCGTTTCTTACATCCAAACTGCCATATCTCGCGAACTGATTGACCAATCCGCAAAATTTCTGTTGCATCTGAAAGTAGAAACTCGCCCGATTACAACGGTATGCGTACTTTTCCCCTAGGCCGTTCTAGTTATGCTTGTCGAGCATCAGAACTGCGAAAATTTTGAGTTTCTCAAGCGATTCTTACCTCCTAACTGCCATATCTCGCGAACGGATTGACCAATCCACAAAATTTCTATTGCATCTGAAAGTAGAAACTCGCCCGATTACAACGGTATGCGTACTTTTCCCCTATGCCCTTCTAGTTATTCGTTTCGAGCATCAGAACTGCGAAAATTTTGAGTCTCTCAAGCGTTTCTTACCTCCAAACTGCCATATCTCGCGAACGGATTGACAATCCACAAAATTTCTATTGCATCTGAAAGTAGAAACTCGCCCGATTACAACGGTATGCGTACTTTTCCCCTAGGCCCTTCTAGTTATTCGTTTCGAGCATCAGAACTGCGAATATTTTGAGTTTCTCAAGCGTTTCTTACTTACAAACTGCCACATCTCGCGAACGGATTGACCAATCCGCAAAATTTCTATTGCATCTGAAAGTAGAAACTCGCCCGATTACAACGGTATGTGTACGTTTCCCCTAGGCCGTTCCAGTTATTCGTTTCGAGCATCAGAACTGCGAAAATTTTGAGTTTCTCATCCGTTTCTTACCTCCAAAATGCCATATCTCGCGAACGGATTGACCAATCCGCAAAATTTCTGTTGCATCTGAAAGTAGAAACTCGCCCGATTGCAACGGTATGTGTGCTTTTCCTCTAGGCCGTTCCAGTTATTCGTTTCGAGCATCAGAACTGCGAAAATTTTGAGTTTCTCAACCGTTTCTTACATCCAAACTGCCATATCTCGCGAACGGATTGACCAATCCGCAAAATTTCTGTTGCATCTGAAAGTAGAAACCCGCCCGATTACAACGGTATGCGTACTTTTCCCCTAGGCCGTTCTAGTTATTCGTTTCGAGCATCAGAACTGCGAATATTTTGAGTTTCTCAAGCGTTTCTTAGTTACAAACTGCCACATCTCGCGAACGGATTGACCAATCCGCAAAATTTCTATTGCATCTGAAAATAGAAACTCGCCCGATTACAACGGTATGTGTACGTTTCCCCTAGGCCGTTCCAGTTATGCTTGTCGAGCATCAGAACTGCGAAAATTTTGAGTTTCTCAAGCGATTCTTCCCTCCAAACTGCCATATCTCGCGAACGGATTGACCAATCCTCAAAATTTCTGTTGCATCTGAAAGTAGAAACTCGCCCGATTACAACGGTATGCGTATTTTTCCCCTAGGCCCTTCTAGTTATTCGTTTCGAGCATCAGAACTACGAATATTTTGAGTTTCTCAAGCGTTTCTTACTTACAAACTGCCACATCTCGCGAACGGATTGACCAATCCGCAAAATTTCTGTTGCATCTGAAAGTAGAAACTCGCCCGATTACAACGGTATGCGTACTTTTCCCTTAGGCCGTTCCAGTTATTCGTTTCGAGAATCAGAACTGCGAAAATTTTGAGTTTCTCATCCGTTTCTTACCTCCAAAATGCCATATCTCGCGAACGGATTGACCAATCCGCAAAATTTCTGTTGCATCTGAAAGTAGAAACTCGCCCGATTGCAACGGTATGTGTGCTTTTCCTCTAGGCCGTTCCAGTTATTCGTTTCGAGCATCAGAACTGCGAAAATTTTGAGTTTCTCAACCGTTTCTTACATCCAAACTGCCATATCTCGCGAACGGATTGACCAATCCGCAAAATTTCTGTTGCATCTGAAAGTAGAAACCCGCCCGATTACAACGGTATGCGTACTTTTCCCCTAGGCCGTTCTAGTTATTCGTTTCGAGCATCAGAACTGCGAATATTTTGAGTTTCTCAAGCGTTTCTTACTTACAAACTGCCACATCTCGCGAACGGATTGACCAATCCGCAAAATTTCTATTGCATCTGAAAATAGAAACTCGCCCGATTACAACGGTATGTGTACGTTTCCCCTAGGCCGTTCCAGTTATTCGTTGCGAGCATCAGAACTGCGAAAATTTTGAGTTTCTCATCCGTTTCTTACCTCCAAAATGCCATATCTCGCGAACGGATTGACCAATCCGCAAAATTTCTGTTGCATCTGAAAGTAGAAACTCGCCCGATTGCAACGGTATGTGTGCTTTTCCTCTAGGCCGTTCCAGTTATTCGTTTCGAGCATCAGAACTGCGAAAATTTTGAGTTTCTCAAGCGTTTCTTACATCCAAACTGCCATATCTCGCGAACTGATTGACCAATCCGCAAAATTTCTGTTGCATCTGAAAGTAGAAACTCGCCCGATTACAACGGTATGCGTACTTTTCCCCTAGGCCGTTCTAGTTATGCTTGTCGAGCATCAGAACTGCGAAAATTTTGAGTTTCTCAAGCGATTCTTACCTCCTAACTGCCATATCTCGCGAACGGATTGACCAATCCACAAAATTTCTATTGCATCTGAAAGTAGAAACTCGCCCGATTACAACGGTATGCGTACTTTTCCCCTAGGCCCTTCTAGTTATTCGTTTCGAGCATCAGAACTGCGAAAATTTTGAGTTTCTCAAGCGTTTCTTACATCCAAACTGCCATATCTCGCGAACTGATTGACCAATCCGCAAAATTTCTGTTGCATCTGAAAGTAGAAACTCGCCCGATTACAACGGTATGCGTACTTTTCCCCTAGGCCGTTCTAGTTATGCTTGTCGAGCATCAGAACTGCGAAAATTTTGAGTTTCTCAAGCGATTCTTACCTCCTAACTGCCATATCTCGCGAACGGATTGACCAATCCACAAAATTTCTGTTGCATCTGAAAGTAGAAACTCGCCCGATTACAACGGTATGCGTACTTTTCCCCTAGGCCCTTCTAGTTATTCGTTTCGAGCATCAGAACTGCGAATATTTTGAGTTTCTCAAGCGTTTCTTACTTACAAACTGCCACATCTCGCGAACGGATTGACCAATCCGCAAAATTTCTATTGCATCTGAAAGTAGAAACTCGCCCGATTACAACGGTATGTGTACGTTTCCCCTAGGCCGTTCCAGTTATTCGTTTCGAGCATCAGAACTGCGAAAATTTTGAGTTTCTCATCCGTTTCTTACCTCCAAAATGCCATATCTCGCGAACGGATTGACCAATCCGCAAAATTTCTGTTGCATCTGAAAGTAGAAACTCGCCCGATTGCAACGGTATGTGTGCTTTTCCTCTAGGCCGTTCCAGTTATTCGTTTCGAGCATCAGAACTGCGAAAATTTTGAGTTTCTCAACCGTTTCTTACATCCAAACTGCCATATCTCGCGAACGGATTGACCAATCCGCAAAATTTCTGTTGCATCTGAAAGTAGAAACCCGCCCGATTACAACGGTATGCGTACTTTTCCCCTAGGCCGTTCTAGTTATTCGTTTCGAGCATCAGAACTGCGAAAATTTTGAGTTTCTCAAGCGTTTCTTACATCCAAACTGCCATATCTCGCGAACTGATTGACCAATCCGCAAAATTTCTGCTGCATCTGAAAGTAGAAACTCGCCCGATTACAACGGTATGCGTACTTTTCCCCTAGGCCGTTCTAGTTATGCTTGTCGAGCATCAGAACTGCGAAAATTTTGAGTTTCTCAAGCGATTCTTCCCTCCAAACTGCCATATCTCGCGAACGGATTGACCAATCCTCAAAATTTCTGTTGCATCTGAAAGTAGAAACTCGCCCGATTACAACGGTATGCGTATTTTTCCCCTAGGCCCTTCTAGTTATTCGTTTCGAGCATCAGAACTACGAATATTTTGAGTTTCTCAAGCGTTTCTTACTTACAAACTGCCACATCTCGCGAACGGATTGACCAATCCGCAAAATTTCTGTTGCATCTGAAAGTAGAAACTCGCCCGATTACAACGGTATGCGTACTTTTCCCTTAGGCCGTTCTAGTTATGCTTGTCGAGCATCAGAACTGCGAAAATTTTTAGTTTCTCAAGCGTTTCTTACCTCCAAACTCACATATCTCGCGAACGGATTGACCAATCCGCAAAATTTCTATTGCATCTGAAAGTAGAAACTCGCCCGATTACAACGGTATGCGTACTTTTCCCCTAGGCCGTTCTAGTTATGCTTGTCGAGCATCAGAACTGCGAAAATTTTGAGTTTCTCAAGCGTTTCTTACCTCCAAACTCCCATATCTCGCGAACGGATTGACCAATCCGCAAAATTTCTGTTGCATCTGAAAGTAGAAACCCGCCTGATTACAACGGTATGCGTACTTTTCCCCTAGGCCGTTCTAGTTATTCGTTTCGAGCATCAGAACTGCGAAACTTTTGAGTTTCTCAAGCGTTTCTTACCTCCAAACTGCAATATCTCGCGAACGGATAGACCAATCCGCAAAATTTCTGTTGCATCTGAAAGTAGAAACTCGCCCGATTAGAACGGTATGCGTACTTTTCCCCTAGGCCGTTCTAGTTATTCGTTTCGAGCATCAGAACTGCGAATATTTTGAGTTTCTCAAGCGTTTCTTACTTACAAACTGCCACATCTCGCGAACGGATTGACCAATCCGCAAAATTTCTGTTGCATCTGAAAGTAGAAACTCGCCCGATTGCAACGGTATGTGTGCTTTTCCTCTAGGCCGTTCCAGTTATTCGTTTCGAGCATCAGAACTGCGAAAATTTTGAGTTTCTCAACCGTTTCTTACCTCCAAACTGCCATATCTCGCGAACGGATTGACAAATCCGCAAAATTTCTGTTGCATCTGAAAGTAGAAACTCGCCCGATTAGAACGGTATGCGTACTTTTCCCCTAGGCCGTTCTAGTTATTCGTTTCGGGCATCAGAACTGTGAACATTTTGAGTTTCTCAAGCGTTTCTTACCTCCAAACTGCAATATCTCGCGAACGGATAGACCAATCCGCAAAATTTCTGTTGCATCTGAAAGTAGAAACTCGCCCGATTAGAACGGTATGCGTACTTTTCAAGTAGGCCGTTCTAGTTATTCGTTTCGAGCATCAGAACTGCGAAAATTTTGAGTTTCTCAAGCGTATCTTACCTCCAAACTGCCATGTCTCGCGAACGGATTGACCAATCCGCAAAATTTCTGTTGCATCTGAAAGTAGAAACTCGCCCGATTGCAACGGTATGTGTGCTTTTCCTCTAGGCCGTTCCAGTTATTCGTTTCGAGCATCAGAACTGCGAAAATTTTGAGTTTCTCAACCGTTTCTTACCTCCAAACTGCCATATCTCGCGAACGGATTGACAAATCCGCAAAATTTCTGTTGCATCTGAAAGTAGAAACTCGCCCGATTAGAACGGTATGCGTACTTTTCCCCTAGGCCGTTCTAGTTATTCGTTTCGGGCATCAGAACTGTGAACATTTTGAGTTTCTCAAGCGTTTCTTACCTCCAAACTGCAATATCTCGCGAACGGATAGACCAATCCGCAAAATTTCTGTTGCATCTGAAAGTAGAAACTCGCCCGATTAGAACGGTATGCGTACTTTTCAAGTAGGCCGTTCTAGTTATTCGTTTCGAGCATCAGAACTGCGAAAATTTTGAGTTTCTCAAGCGTATCTTACCTCCAAACTGCCATGTCTCGCGAACGGATTGACCAATCCGCAAAATTTCTGTTGCATCTGAAAGTAGAAACTCGCCCGATTGCAACGGTATGTGTGCTTTTCCTCTAGGCCGTTCCAGTTATTCGTTTCGAGCATCAGAACTGCGAAAATTTTGAGTTTCTCAACCGTTTCTTACCTCCAAACTGCCATATCTCGCGAACGGATTGACAAATCCGCAAAATTCCTGTTGCATCTGAAAGTAGAAACTCGCCCGATTACAACGGTATGCGTACTCTTCCCCTAGACCGTTCTAGTTATTCGTTTCGAGCATCAGAACTGCGAATATTTTGAGTTTCTCAAGCGTTTCTTACTTACAAACTGCCACATCTCGCGAACGGATTGACCAATCCGCAAAATTTCTGTTGCATCTGAAAGTAGAAACTCGCCCGATTACAACGGTATGCGTACTTTTCCCCTAGGCCGTTCTAGTTATGCTTGTCAAGCATCAGAACTGCGAAAATTTTGAGTTTCTCAAGCGATTCTTACCTCCAAACTGCCATATCTCGCGAACGGATTGACCAATCCTCAAAATTTCTGTTGCATCTGAAAGTAGAAACTGGCCCGATTACAACAGTATGCGTACTTTTCCCCTAGGCCGTTCTAGTTATGCTTGTCAAGCATCAGAACTGCGAAAATTTTGAGTTTCTCAAGCGATTCTTACCTCCAAACTGCCATATCTCGCGAACGGATTGACCAATCCGCAAAATTTCTGTTGCATCTGAAAGTAGAAACTCGCCCGATTACAACAGTATGCGTACTTTTCCCCTAGGCCGTTCTAGTTATGCTTGTCGAGCATCAGAACTGCGAAAATTTTGAGTTTCTCAAGCGTTTCTTACCTCCAAACTCACATATCTCGCGAACGGATTGACCAATCCGCAAAATTTCTGTTGCATCTGAAAGTAGAAACTCGCCCGATTACAACGGTATGCGTACTTTTCCCCTAGGCCGTTCTAGTTATGCTTGTCGAGCATCAGAACTGCGAAAATTTTGAGTTTCTCAAGCGATTCTTACCTCCAAACTGCCATATCTCATGAACGGATTGACCAATCCTCAAAATTTCTGTTGCATCTGAAAGTAGAAACTCGCCCGATTACAACGGTATGCGTACTTTTCCCCTAGGCCCTTCTAGTTATTCGTTTCGAGCATCAGAACTACGAATATTTTGAGTTTCTCAAGCGTTTCTTACATACAAACTGCCACATCTCGCGAACGGATTGACCAATCCGCAAAATTTCTGTAGCATCTGAAAGTAGAAACCCGCCCGATTACAACGGTATGCGTACTTTTCCCCTAGGCCGTTCTAGTTATGCTTGCCGAGCATCAGAACTGCGAAAATTTTGAGTTTCTCATCCGTTTCTTACCTCCAAAATGCCATATCTCGCGAACGGATTGACCAATCCGCAAAATTTCTGTTGCATCTGAAAGTAGAAACTCGCCCGATTGCAACGGTATGTGTGCTTTTCCTCTAGGCCGTTCCAGTTATTCGTTTCGAGCATCAGAACTGCGAAAATTTTGAGTCTCTCAACCGTTTCGTACCTCCAAACTGCCATATCTCGCGACCGGATTGACCAATCCGCAAAATTTCTGTTGCATCTGACAGTAGAAACTCGCCCGATTACAACGGTATGCGTACTTTTCCCCTAGGCCGTTCTAGTTATGCTTGTCGAGCATCAGAACTGCAAAAATTTTGAGTTTCTCAAGCGTTTCTTACCTCCAAACTCACATATCTCGCGAACGGATTGACCAATCCGCAAAATTTCTGTTGCATCTGAAAGTAGAAACTCGCCCGATTACAACGGTATGCGTACTTTTCCCCTAGGCCGTTCTAGTTATGCTTGTCGAGCATCAGAGCTGCGAAAATTTTGAGTTTCTCAAGCGATTCTTACCTCCAAACTGCCATATCTCATGAACGGATTGACCAATCCTCAAAATTTCTGTTGCATCTGAAAGTAGAAACTCGCCCGATTACAACGGTATGCGTACTTTTCCCCTAGGCCCTTCTAGTTATTCGTTTCGAGCATCAGAACTACGAATATTTTGAGTTTCTCAAGCGTTTCTTACTTACAAACTGCCACATCTCGCGAACGGATTGACCAATCCGCAAAATTTCTGTTGCATCTGAAAGTAGAAACTCGCCCGATTACAACGGTATGAGTACTTTTCCCCTAGGCCCTTCTAGTTATTCGTTTCGAGCATCAGAACTACGAATATTTTGAGTTTCTCAAGCGTTTCTTACTTACTAACTGCCACATCTCGCGAACGGATTGACCAATCCGCAAAATTTCTGTTGCATCTGAAAGTAGAAACTCGCCCGATTACAACGGTATGCGTACTTTTCCCCTAGGCCGTTCTAGTTATGCTTGTCGAGCATCAGAACTGCGAAAATTTTTGAGTTTCTCATCCGTTTCTTACCTCCAAAATGCCATATCTCGCGAACGGATTGACCAATCCGCAAAATTTCTGTTGCATCTGAAAGTAGAAACTCGCCCGATTACAACGGTATGAGTACTTTTCCCCTAGGCCCTTCTAGTTATTCGTTTCGAGCATCAGAACTACGAATATTTTGAGTTTCTCAAGCGTTTCTTACTTACTAACTGCCACATCTCGCGAACGGATTGACCAATCCGCAAAATTTCTGTTGCATCTGAAAGTAGAAACTCGCCCGATTACAACGGTATGCGTACTTTTCCCCTAGGCCGTTCTAGTTATGCTTGCCGAGCATCAGAACTGCGAAAATTTTGAGTTTCTCATCCGTTTCTTACCTCCAAACTGCCATATCTCATGAACGGATTGACCAATCCTCAAAATTTCTGTTGCATCTGAAAGTAGAAACTCGCCCGATTACAACGGTATGCGTACTTTTCCCCTAGGCCCTTCTAGTTATTCGTTTCGAGCATCAGAACTACGAATATTTTGAGTTTCTCAAGCGTTTCTTACTTACAAACTGCCACATCTCGCGAACGGATTGACCAATCCGCAAAATTTCTGTTGCATCTGAAAGTAGAAACTCGCCCGATTACAACGGTATGAGTACTTTTCCCCTAGGCCCTTCTAGTTATTCGTTTCGAGCATCAGAACTACGAATATTTTGAGTTTCTCAAGCGTTTCTTACTTACTAACTGCCACATCTCGCGAACGGATTGACCAATCCGCAAAATTTCTGTTGCATCTGAAAGTAGAAACTCGCCCGATTACAACGGTATGCGTACTTTTCCCCTAGGCCGTTCTAGTTATGCTTGTCGAGCATCAGAGCTGCGAAAATTTTGAGTTTCTCAAGCGATTCTTACCTCCAAACTGCCATATCTCATGAACGGATTGACCAATCCTCAAAATTTCTGTTGCATCTGAAAGTAGAAACTCGCCCGATTACAACGGTATGCGTACTTTTCCCCTAGGCCCTTCTAGTTATTCGTTTCGAGCATCAGAACTACGAATATTTTGAGTTTCTCAAGCGTTTCTTACTTACAAACTGCCACATCTCGCGAACGGATTGACCAATCCGCAAAATTTCTGTTGCATCTGAAAGTAGAAACTCGCCCGATTACAACGGTATGAGTACTTTTCCCCTAGGCCGTTCCAGTTATTCGTCTCGAGCATCAGAACTGCGAAACTTTTGAGTTTCTCAAGCGTTTCTTACCTCCAAACTGCAATATCTCGCGAACGGATAGACCAATCCGCAAAATTTCTGTTGCATCTGAAAGTAGAAACTCGCCCGATTAGAACGGTATGCGTACTTTTCCCCTAGGCCGTTCTAGTTATTCGTTTCGGGCATCAGAACTGTGAACATTTTGAGTTTCTCAAGCGTTTCTTACCTCCAAACTGCAATATCTCGCGAACGGATTGACCAATCCGCAAAATTTCTGTTGCATCTGAAAGTAGAAACTCGCCCGATTAGAACGGTATGCGTACTTTTCAAGTAGGCCGTTCTAGTTATTCGTTTCGAGCATCAGAACTGCGAAAATTTTGAGTTTCTCAAGCGTATCTTACCTCCAAACTGCCATGTCTCGCGAACGGATTGACCAATCCGCAAAATTTCTGTTGCATCTGAAAGTAGAAACTCGCCCGATTGCAACGGTATGTGTGCTTTTCCTCTAGGCCGTTCCAGTTATTCGTTTCGAGCATCAGAACTGCGAAAATTTTGAGTTTCTCAACCGTTTCTTACCTCCAAACTGCCATATCTCGCGAACGGATTGACCAATCCGCAAAATTTCTGTTGCATCTGAAAGTAGAAACTCGCCCGATTACAACGGTATGCGTACTTTTCCCCTAGGCCGTTCTAGTTATGCTTGTCAAGCATCAGAACTGCGAAAATTTTGAGTTTCTCAAGCGATTCTTACCTCCAAACTGCCATATCTCGCGAACGGATTGACCAATCCTCAAAATTTCTGTTGCATCTGAAAGTAGAAACTGGCCCGATTACAACAGTATGCGTACTTTTCCCCTAGGCCGTTCTAGTTATGCTTGTCAAGCATCAGAACTGCGAAAATTTTGAGTTTCTCAAGCGATTCTTACCTCCAAACTGCCATATCTCGCGAACGGATTGACCAATCCGCAAAATTTCTGTTGCATCTGAAAGTAGAAACTCGCCCGATTACAACAGTATGCGTACTTTTCCCCTAGGCCGTTCTAGTTATGCTTGTCGAGCATCAGAACTGCGAAAATTTTGAGTTTCTCAAGCGTTTCTTACCTCCAAACTCACATATCTCGCGAACGGATTGACCAATCCGCAAAATTTCTGTTGCATCTGAAAGTAGAAACTCGCCCGATTACAACGGTATGCGTACTTTTCCCCTAGGCCGTTCTAGTTATGCTTGTCGAGCATCAGAACTGCGAAAATTTTGAGTTTCTCAAGCGATTCTTACCTCCAAACTGCCATATCTCATGAACGGATTGACCAATCCTCAAAATTTCTGTTGCATCTGAAAGTAGAAACTCGCCCGATTACAACGGTATGCGTACTTTTCCCCTAGGCCCTTCTAGTTATTCGTTTCGAGCATCAGAACTACGAATATTTTGAGTGTCTCAAGCGTTTCTTACATACAAACTGCCACATCTCGCGAACGGATTGACCAATCCGCAAAATTTCTGTAGCATCTGAAAGTAGAAACCCGCCCGATTACAACGGTATGCGTACTTTTCCCCTAGGCCGTTCTAGTTATGCTTGCCGAGCATCAGAACTGCGATAATTTTGAGTTTCTCATCCGTTTCTTACCTCCAAAATGCCATATCTCGCGAACGGATTGACCAATCCGCAAAATTTCTGTTGCATCTGAAAGTAGAAACTCGCCCGATTGCAACGGTATGTGTGCTTTTCCTCTAGGCCGTTCCAGTTATTCGTTTCGAGCATCAGAACTGCGAAAATTTTGAGTCTCTCAACCGTTTCTTACCTCCAAACTGCCATATCTCGCGACCGGATTGACCAATCCGCAAAATTTCTGTTGCATCTGACAGTAGAAACTCGCCCGATTACAACGGTATGCGTACTTTTCCCCTAGGCCGTTCTAGTTATGCTTGTCGAGCATCAGAACTGCAAAAATTTTGAGTTTCTCAAGCGTTTCTTACCTCCAAACTCACATATCTCGCGAACGGATTGACCAATCCGCAAAATTTCTGTTGCATCTGAAAGTAGAAACTCGCCCGATTACAACGGTATGCGTACTTTTCCCCTAGGCCGTTCTAGTTATGCTTGTCGAGCATCAGAGCTGCGAAAATTTTGAGTTTCTCAAGCGATTCTTACCTCCAAACTGCCATATCTCATGAACGGATTGACCAATCCTCAAAATTTCTGTTGCATCTGAAAGTAGAAACTCGCCCGATTACAACGGTATGCGTACTTTTCCCCTAGGCCCTTCTAGTTATTCGTTTCGAGCATCAGAACTACGAATATTTTGAGTTTCTCAAGCGTTTCTTACTTACAAACTGCCACATCTCGCGAACGGATTGAACAATCCGCAAAATTTCTGTTGCATCTGAAAGTAGAAACTCGCCCGATTACAACGGTATGAGTACTTTTCCCCTAGGCCCTTCTAGTTATTCGTTTCGAGCATCAGAACTACGAATATTTTGAGTTTCTCAAGCGTTTCTTACTTACTAACTGCCACATCTCGCGAACGGATTGACCAATCCGCAAAATTTCTGTTGCATCTGAAAGTAGAAACTCGCCCGATTACTACGGTACGCGTACTTTTCCCCTAGGCCGTTCTAGTTATTCGTTTCGAGCATCAGAACTGCGAATATTTTGAGTTTCTCAAGCGTTTCTTACCTCCAAACTGCAATATCTCGCGAACGGATAGACCAATCCGCAAAATTTCTGTTGCATCTGAAAGTAGAAACTCGCCCGATTACTACGGTACGCGTACGCTTCCCCTAGGCCGTTCCAGTTATTCGTCTCGAGCATCAGAACTGCGAAACTTTTGAGTTTCTCAAGCGTTTCTTACCTCCAAACTGCAATATCTCGCGAACGGATAGACCAATCCGCAAAATTTCTGTTGCATCTGAAAGTAGAAACTCGCCCGATTAGAACGGTATGCGTACTTTTCCCCTAGGCCGTTCTAGTTATTCGTTTCGGGCATCAGAACTGTGAACATTTTGAGTTTCTCAAGCGTTTCTTACCTCCAAACTGCAATATCTCGCGAACGGATTGACCAATCCGCAAAATTTCTGTTGCATCTGAAAGTAGAAACTCGCCCGATTAGAACGGTATGCGTACTTTTCAAGTAGGCCGTTCTAGTTATTCGTTTCGAGCATCAGAACTGCGAAAATTTTGAGTTTCTCAAGCGTATCTTACCTCCAAACTGCCATGTCTCGCGAACGGATTGACCAATCCGCAAAATTTCTGTTGCATCTGAAAGTAGAAACTCGCCCGATTGCAACGGTATGTGTGCTTTTCCTCTAGGCCGTTCCAGTTATTCGTTTCGAGCATCAGAACTGCGAAAATTTTGAGTTTCTCAACCGTTTCTTACCTCCAAACTGCCATATCTCGCGAACGGATTGACCAATCCGCAAAATTTCTGTTGCATCTGAAAGTAGAAACTCGCCCGATTACAACGGTATGCGTACTTTTCCCCTAGGCCGTTCTAGTTATTCGTTTCGAGCATCAGAACTGCGAATATTTTGAGTTTCTCAAGCGTTTCTTACTTACAAACTGCCACATCTCGCGAACGGATTGACCAATCCGCAAAATTTCTGTTGCATCTGAAAGTAGAAACTCGCCCGATTACAACGGTATGCGTACTTTTCCCCTAGGCCGTTCTAGTTATGCTTGTCAAGCATCAGAACTGCGAAAATTTTGAGTTTCACAAGCGATTCTTACCTCCAAACTGCCATATCTCGCGAACGGATTGACCAATCCTCAAAATTTCTGTTGCATCTGAAAGTAGAAACTGGCCCGATTACAACAGTATGCGTACTTTTCCCCTAGGCCGTTCTAGTTATGCTTGTCAAGCATCAGAACTGCGAAAATTTTGAGTTTCTCAAGCGATTCTTACCTCCAAACTGCCATATCTACCGAACGGGTTGACCAATCCGCAAAATTTCTGTTGCATCTGAAAGTAGAAACTCGCCCGAGTACAACAGTGTGCGTACTTTTCCCCTAGGCCGTTCTAGTTATGCTTGTCGAGCATCAGAACTGCGAAAATTTTGAGTTTCTCAAGCGTTTCTTACCTCCAAACTCACATATCTCGCGAACGGATTGACCAATCCGCAAAATTTCTGTTGCATCTGAAAGTAGAAACTCGCCCGATTACAACGGTATGCGTACTTTTCCCCTAGGCCGTTCTAGTTATGCTTGTCGAGCATCAGAACTGCGAAAATTTTGAGTTTCTCAAGCGATTCTTACCTCCAAACTGCCATATCTCATGAACGGATTGACCAATCCTGAAAATTTCTGTTGCATCTGAAAGTAGAAACTCGCCCGATTACAACGCTATGCGTACTTTTCCCCTAGGCCCTTCTAGTTATTCGTTTCGAGCATCAGAACTACGAATATTTTGAGCTTCTCAAGCGTTTCTTACTTACAAACTGCCACATCTCGCGAACGGATTGACCAATCCGCAAAATTTCTGTTGCATCTGAAAGTAGAAACCCGCCCGATTACAACGGTATGCGTACTTTTCCCCTAGGCCGTTCTAGTTATGCTTGCCGAGCATCAGAACTGCGAAAATTTTGAGTTTCTCATCCGTTTCTTACCTCCAAAATGCCATATCTCGCGAACGGATTGACCAATCCGCAAAATTTCTGTTGCATCTGAAAGTAGAAACTCGCCCGATTGCAACGGTATGTGTGCTCTTCCTCTAGGCCGTTCCAGTTATTCGTTTCGAGCATCAGAACTGCGAAAATTTTGAGTCTCTCAACCGTTTCTTACCTCCAAACTGCCATATCTCGCGAACGGATTGAACAATCCGCAAAATTTCTGTTGCATCTGAAAGTAGAAACTCGCCCGATTACAACGGTATGCGTACTTTTCCCCTAGGCCGTTCTAGTTATGCTTGTCGAGCATCAGAACTGCGAAAATTTTGAGTTTCTCAAGCGATTCTTACCTCCAAACTGCCATATCTCATGAACGGATTGACCAATCCTGAAAATTTCTGTTGCATCTGAAAGTAGAAACTCGCCCGATTACAACGGTATGCGTACTTTTCCCCTAGGCCCTTCTAGTTATTCGTTTCGAGCATCAGAACTGCGAAAATTTTGAGTTTCTCAAGCGTATCTTACCTCCAAACTGCCATGTCTCGCGAACGGATTGACCAATCCGCAAAATTTCTGTTGCATCTGAAAGTAGAAACTCGCCCGATTGCAACGGTATGTGTGCTTTTCCTCTAGGCCGTTCCAGTTATTCGTTTCGAGCATCAGAACTGCGAAAATTTTGAGTTTCTCAACCGTTTCTTACCTCCAAACTGCCATATCTCGCGAACGGATTGACAAATCCGCAAAATTTCTGTTGCATCTGAAAGTAGAAACTCGCCCGATTACAACGGTATGCGTACTCTTCCCCTAGGCCGTTCTAGTTATTCGTTTCGAGCATCAGAACTGCGAATATTTTGAGTTTCTCAAGCGTTTCTTACTTACAAACTGCCATATCTCGCGAACGGATTGACCAATCCGCAAAATTTCTGTTGCTTCTGAAAGTAGAAACTCGCCCGATTGCAACGGTATGTGTGCTTTTCCTCTAGGCCGTTCCAGTTATTCGTTTCGAGCATCAGAACTGCGAAAATTTTGAGTCTCTCAACCGTTTCTTACCTCCAAACTGCCATATCTCGCGAACGGATTGACCAATCCGCAAAATTTCTGTTGCATCTGAAAGTAGAAACTCGCCCGATTACTACGGTACGCGTACTTTTCCCCTAGGCCGTTCTAGTTATTCGTTTCGAGCATCAGAACTGCGAATATTTTGAGTTTCTCAAGCGTTTCTTACCTCCAAACTGCAATATCTCGCGAACGGATAGACCAATCCGCAAAATTTCTGTTGCATCTGAAAGTAGAAACTCGCCCGATTACTACGGTACGCGTACGCTTCCCCTAGGCCGTTCCAGTTATTCGTCTCGAGCATCAGAACTGCGAAACTTTTGAGTTTCTCAAGCGTTTCTTACCTCCAAACTGCAATATCTCGCGAACGGATAGACCAATCCGCAAAATTTCTGTTGCATCTGAAAGTAGAAACTCGCCCGATTAGAATGGTATGCGTACTTTTCAAGTAGGCCGTTCTAGTTATTCGTTTCGAGCATCAGAACTGCGAAAATTTTGAGTTTCTCAAGCGTATCTTACCTCCAAACTGCCATGTCTCGCGAACGGATTGACCAATCCGCAAAATTTCTGTTGCATCTGAAAGTAGAAACTCGCCCGATTGCAACGGTATGTGTGCTTTTCCTCTAGGCCGTTCCAGTTATTCGTTTCGAGCATCAGAACTGCGAAAATTTTGAGTTTCTCAACCGTTTCTTACCTCCAAACTGCCATATCTCGCGAACGGATTGACCAATCCGCAAAATTTCTGTTGCATCTGAAAGTAGAAACTCGCCCGATTAGAACGGTATGCGTACTTTTCAAGTAGGCCGTTCTAGTTATGCTTGTCAAGCATCAGAACTGCGAAAATTTTGAGTTTCACAAGCGATTCTTACCTCCAAACTGCCATATCTCGCGAACGGATTGACCAATCCTCAAAATTTCTGTTGCATCTGAAAGTAGAAACTGGCCCGATTACAACAGTATGCGTACTTTTCCCCTAGGCCGTTCTAGTTATGCTTGTCAAGCATCAGAACTGCGAAAATTTTGAGTTTCTCAAGCGATTCTTACCTCCAAACTGCCATATCTACCGAACGGGTTGACCAATCCGCAAAATTTCTGTTGCATCTGAAAGTAGAAACTCGCCCGATTACAACAGTGTGCGTACTTTTCCCCTAGGCCGTTCTAGTTATGCTTGTCGAGCATCAGAACCGCGAAAATTTTGAGTTTCTCAAGCGTTTCTTACCTCCAAACTCACATATCTCGCGAACGGATTGACCAATCCGCAAAATTTCTGTTGCATCTGAAAGTAGAAACTCGCCCGATTACAACGGTATGCGTACTTTTCCCCTAGGCCGTTCTAGTTATGCTTGTCGAGCATCAGAACTGCGAAAATTTTGAGTTTCTCAAGCGATTCTTACCTCCAAACTGCCATATCTCATGAACGGATTGACCAATCCTGAAAATTTCTGTTGCATCTGAAAGTAGAAACTCGCCCGATTACAACGGTATGCGTACTTTTCCCCTAGGCCCTTCTAGTTATTCGTTTCGAGCATCAGAACTACGAATATTTTGAGCTTCTCAAGCGTTTCTTACTTACAAACTGCCACATCTCGCGAACGGATTGACAAATCCGCAAAATTTCTGTTGCATCTGAAAGTAGAAACCCGCCCGATTACAACGGTATGCGTACTTTTCCCCTAGGCCGTTCTAGTTATGCTTGCCGAGCATCAGAACTGCGAAAATTTTGAGTTTCTCATCCGTTTCTTACCTCCAAAATGCCATATCTCGCGAACGGATTGACCAATCCGCAAAATTTCTGTTGCATCTGAAAGTAGAAACTCGCCCGATTGCAACGGTATGTGTGCTTTTCCTCTAGGCCGTTCCAGTTATTCGTTTCGAGCATCAGAACTGCGAAAATTTTGAGTCTCTCAACCGTTTCTTACCTCCAAACTGCCATATCTCGCGAACGGATTGAACAATCCGCAAAATTTCTGTTGCATCTGAAAGTAGAAACTCGCCCGATTACAACGGTATGCGTACTTTTCCCTAGGCCGTTCTAGTTATGCTTGTCGAGCATCAGAACTGCGAAAATTTTGAGTTTCTCAAGCGATTCTTACCTCCAAACTGCCATATCTCATGAACGGATTGACCAATCCTGAAAATTTCTGTTGCATCTGAAAGTAGAAACTCGCCCGATTACAACGGTATGCGTACTTTTCCCCTAGGCCCTTCTAGTTATTCGTTTCGAGCATCAGAACTGCGAAAATTTTGAGTTTCTCAAGCGTATCTTACCTCCAAACTGCCATGTCTCGCGAACGGATTGACCAATCCGCAAAATTTCTGTTGCATCTGAAAGTAGAAACTCGCCCGATTGCAACGGTATGTGTGCTTTTCCTCTAGGCCGTTCCAGTTATTCGTTTCGAGCATCAGAACTGCGAAAATTTTGAGTTTCTCAACCGCTTCTTACCTCCAAACTGCCATATCTCGCGAACGGATTGACAAATCCGCAAAATTTCTGTTGCATCTGAAAGTAGAAACTCGCCCGATTACAACGGTATGCGTACTCTTCCCCTAGGCCGTTCTAGTTATTCGTTTCGAGCATCAGAACTGCGAATATTTTGAGTTTCTCAAGCGTTTCTTACTTACAAACTGCCATATCTCGCGAACGGATTGACCAATCCGCAAAATTTCTGTTGCTTCTGAAAGTAGAAACTCGCCCGATTGCAACGGTATGTGTGCTTTTCCTCTAGGCCGTTCCAGTTATTCGTTTCGAGCATCAGAACTGCGAAAATTTTGAGTTTCTCAAGCGATTCTTACCTCCAAACTGCCATATCTCATGAACGGATTGACCAATCCTCAAAATTTCTGTTGCATCTGAAAGTAGAAACTCGCCCGATTACAACGGTATGCGTACTTTTCCCCTAGGCCCTTCTAGTTATTCGTTTCGAGCATCAGAACTACGAATATTTTGAGCTTCTCAAGCGTTTCTTACTTACAAACTGCCACATCTCGCGAACGGATTGACAAATCCGCAAAATTTCTGTTGCATCTGAAAGTAGAAACCCGCCCGATTACAACGGTATGCGTACTTTTCCCTAGGCCGTTCTAGTTATGCTTGCCGAGCATCAGAACTGCGAAAATTTTGAGTTTCTCATCCGTTTCTTACCTCCAAAATGCCATATCTCGCGAACGGATTGACCAATCCGCAAAATTTCTGTTGCATCTGAAAGTAGAAACTCGCCCGATTGCAACGGTATGTGTGCTTTTCCTCTAGGCCGTTCCAGTTATTCGTTTCGAGCATCAGAACTGCGAAAATTTTGAGTCTCTCAACCGTTTCTTACCTCCAAACTGCCATATCTCGCGAACGGATTGAACAATCCGCAAAATTTCTGTTGCATCTGAAAGTAGAAACTCGCCCGATTACAACGGTATGCGTACTTTTCCCTAGGCCGTTCTAGTTATGCTTGTCGAGCATCAGAACTGCGAAAATTTTGAGTTTCTCAAGCGATTCTTACCTCCAAACTGCCATATCTCATGAACGGATTGACCAATCCTGAAAATTTCTGTTGCATCTGAAAGTAGAAACTCGCCCGATTACAACGGTATGCGTACTTTTCCCTAGGCCCTTCTAGTTATTCGTTTCGAGCATCAGA